>NC_056748.1:1075283808-1075531308 GCF_019279795.1 Protopterus annectens
GACACCCTTCTCCACCCACTCCACCCTGCCTGTACTCTCTTCTTCACCTCTCTTCCACACTCACCATTACTCTGAACTGTTGATCCCAAGTACTTAAACTCGTCCACCTTTACCAACTCTACTCCCTGCATCCTCACCATTCCTCTATGCTCCCTCTCATTTACACACATATATTCTGTCTTAGTCCTGCTGACCTTCATTCCTCTGCTCTCTAGAGCATATCTCCACCTCTCCAGAGTCTCCTCAACCTGATTCCTACTCTCACTACAGATCACAGTGTCATCTGCAAACCTCATAGTCCACGGGGCCTCCTGTCTGATCTCATCTGTCAACCTGTCCATCACCATTGCAAATAAGAAAAGACTCAGAGCTGATCCTTGATGTAATCCCACCTCCACCTTAAACGGATCTGTCACTCCCACTGCAGTCCTCACCACTGTCACACTACCCTCGAACATATCCTGTACCACTCTTACATACTTCTCTGCCACTCCCGACTTCCTCATACAATACCACAGCTCTTCTCTAGGCACCCTGTCATATGCTTTCTCTAAGTCTACAAAGACACAATGCAACTCCTTCTGACCTTCTCTGTATTTCTCCAACAACACTCTCAGAGCAAACATCACACCTTTAGTGCTCTTTCCTGGCATGAAACCATACTGCTGATCACTAATCATCACCTCCCTTCTTAACCTAGCTTCTACTACTCTCTCCCATAACTTCAAGCTGTGACTTATCAATTTTATCCCTCTATAGTTACTGCAGCTCTGCACATCACCCTTATTCTTAAAGATAGGTACCAAAACACTTTCTCCACTCCTCAGGCATCCTCTGAGTTTCCAAAATGTCATTAAACAATCTAGTTAAAAATTCCACTGCCATTTCTCCAAAGCACCTCCATGCTTCCACTGGTATGTCATCTGGGCCAACAGCCTTTCCATTCTTCATCCTCTTCATAGCTGTCCTTACTTCCTCCTTGCTAATCTGTTTCACTTCCTGATTCACTATCCGCACATCATCCAACCTTCTCTCTCTCTCATTCTCTTCATTCATCAGCCCCTTAAAGTACTCTTTCCATCTACTCAAGTACTAATGAAGTTAACACAGCTTATAAACAAATCAGAGCTATTTTAGATTATTTATTTTTGGAAGGAGTTACTGACATCGATGTACATCAATATTTAACCATGATTGCTCCCAGGATACCAGCCCTTTATGGTTCACCCAAAATCCATAACAGATGTGTCAACCCCCCCGTTTAGACCTATTGTAGACGGAAGAGGGTCTGTGACTTATGGATGTGCTAAATTCATAGACAACTTACTGAAGCCCCTGGTTGAACAAGAGCCCCTAATTTGTAGGGATTCATGGAGTTTTTTGGATAAAATAAGTAAATTGAAATACCAGGAAAACACTTGTTTTCTTACAATTTATGTTAAAGACTTATACACTGTAATACCTCAAGACCTTGGACTTGAATGGATTAGGGAATTTATGACAATTAGGCATGTGGATGAGAAAACCATATACTTAGTAGAAACTCTACTTGAGATTGTCTTAACCAATAACTTCATGATTTTTGATGGGCATTTTTACCTTCAGAACACCAGAGTGGCAATGGGGTCACCTTGTGGTGGTAGCTTTGCTAATTGTATTATGGCCCACTGGGAGAAAACTTTATTATTTGTAAACAGTTTATTTCAAGAAAATGTCTCTTGGTATACTAGATACCAAGATGACATGTTCCTGATTTAGAAGGGGGCAAAAGCTCTAGTTCCAACCTTTATTGCTAATATATCTCAGATGACCGACTTCTTTGAATTTACTTATAGTTTAGAAGACAATAGTATTAATTTTTTGGATATTAGCTTGGTCAAAGATACAGCTAATTCTAGATATAAAAGTATAATCTACAGAAAACCTACTTATTCAAACGCTTTTTTGCATTTTACCAGTAGCCACCCTTACCATCAAAAAAGAGCAGTTGTTAAAGGGCAGATGATAAGGGCGGCAAGAATGATATCTGATGATATTGACTTTCTTGATGAATGTAAGCTTTTAAAAGCTATGTTCACTAATAGAGGGTACCCTGAACCTCTGGTAGTCAACATTATCTCAGAAGTTAGCTATAAGCGAAGTATGGGACACTTTTTAAACCCTTATTACAGAATTATACTGTTCAAAACGTTGAGCACATAGAGGACCAACAAAGTATTGTTACAAACAATGGAGAATACAATTTTAAGACTAGTTTTCTATTTACTTATCCCCTTGACCATCGTAGAATAAGGGAAATGTTAAATAAAAATTTTGGCTGTTTAAAATATTAGGGGAAAAGCCTAATTTAACGTACAGAAAAGGTGCAAATTTGAAAGCTCTACTTGAAAGAAAGAGGAGTATTAACCAGAGTAGGACTTATGGAATGTATAAATGTGGGTCGTGCCAGCAATGTAAATTCATATGTACAGATAATAAAGTTACTATCAGGGAGAGAATGTATTATGTCAATGGCAGATTTAATTGTGAAACTAAGGGAGTAGTTTATACAGCCTGCTGCAACCAATGTGCTGCGTATTACATTGGCAAAACGGAGAGGAAATTTAAGCAGCGTATCTACATCAGTACGCCATCAGTAAAAGAGATGCAACAAATGCACTAGCTAGACATACTATTGAGTTCCCCGATCATAAGTTTAAATTCACTATACTACAACAAAGGCAAGTAGATGTAAGAGGGGGGCCTTGGCAATTACAACTAGAAACAGATGAAATTATGTGGCAAATAAGAACAGTGGCCCACATTATTCCAGGTCTCAATGAATATGTTTCTATTAAAAGTATTTTGAAATTATTAGCTCTGCGAAGGTAAATGACATATTCCATATAGAAAATACAAGATATAATACATTTAAATATAAGTATATTTGTTTTAAGTAGGTTAGTTCCACATTCACCTTATTATGAAGAAAACTCTAATCATCTAGCTTAAAATATTAACAATTAAGGGCATTATAGTAGTAATTTGTATATACATTATTATGTTAGTTAATTTATTATAATGGCTTTGGAAATGGCTTAATATAATTTTGCCTAATCGCTAGCTTTAGCTTTTACAACGAGGTCATTTGATACAACAAGATTATAAAATATAAACTAACTTTATAAAATGCATATTTTATGGTGCCATGAATACAGTATACAATAAGTAGTGGCACATAGCTGCTTTTAACACTTATAATGCTGTTTTGTTTTATTTTGTATATATTTTTTACTTACTATTTTGTAGGTTGATTATTTTTATTTTTACAATTTGATTATGAGTGATATTTAATGTTCAATATGATGATATTAATGGTATTAGTACATTTTAGGATGTGTAGGATGCTGTGGATGATGATATTAATATATTATTGTCATATTTATATATATATATATATATATATATATATATATATATATATATATATATATATTTATTTTTTTTACATTTTGGCTTAGTAACTGGTGGTTTTCCGCCTACAGTACTTTTGTGTACACAAGAATTGGTCTTTAACTTGTATCTCTAACGATAGTCTAAGAGACAACAATTTAATTGATTAATTGCTTCAAATTTAGCATAAATTACTTGTCAATTAGATGGTTTGTTATCTGTAGAAGGGGAGGCACTGACCTCACCGAAAGAGCTAATAAAATTGGAATTCTTAATACTACTTGGATCTCGCTCAGTTTTTCGCCCGCTTTTATTACCAAGTATAATGCTCATTTTGGTGCATACCTGACCAGACCACCTTTAAGGCTTATCTCTATACTCGGTTTCCTATAGGTTACTGAAAGGCGATCTATGCATGGCGTACGAGGCATCCTTGGATATGGTTCTGCTGGACCTTTTGCACCTTCACAAAATGAACATTATCAGAACCACTAAATCCAAGGAGTTACATTTTGCTTATGGCATAAGTAAGACATGTTGGCAAGATAGATGTTTCTCAGAGGATCCCCATACTCTGAAACAGGCTCCCCATCCATGTGAAGCAGAGTCCATGCTTAACCCTATTTTAGTATAACCTTGACAAATGGATGGGAAATTAGAAATTCACCATGGGCCTGACCCCCATATCTATGATAGAGAGAGGTAAACAGTAATGCCTAAACTAACATACCTCCCACACCACATAAACTCTAGAAACTTGCTAACTTACACACCTCCTCCTAATAAAATGGCCATGATACACAGGGACACATTTGGGTTGTACTGCACAGCTAGGCTTATAAAGGCCCTGATAGTGGTTAGTCTTATATATACCTATGAACCTATACCGCACAGGTAAATGCCTATATGTATTTTAGTGTCTAGAATTTTTGATGAAGGTGTCCAAAGATTCTGCTGGTAAATAAGAACACATCTTTTATGGAATATGCCCACTCTGCATCTTACTAAACAGATCCGAAAAAGTCATGTCAAATTAGATGCAGCACCCCACCCCCATTAGTGTAGGGTTGCCACCTTTTCAAATGGCCAAAGTGGGACACTTTCGGGACACACATCAGATTTTACAGGCCGACACATACCCGTGGTCAGTACAAAGGATAGAACTTAACTTTTTTGCCTAAATAAAAGCTTATTCTTGTAGCAGTTTAGTTGCTTATTCTGTTTCTTGCAACATCTAGGTATTTTTAGATACAGAAATAACTATTTTATGCAACTATTACATAAAATATGGGACATAATTATGTCCTACAATCTCAGGACATTTGACATTTTTTATATTTTTTGTCAGGACACAACTGCCCAAAGAGGGACTGTCCCTCGCAAAGTGGGACAGGTGGTAACCCTACATTAGTGAGATACTGGTTCTCAAAGGAGGACCTCAGTCTACAAATGTCCTTAAGTGAGATTCATGGTAACC
Source organism: Protopterus annectens (assembly GCF_019279795.1). Taxonomy (NCBI): domain Eukaryota; kingdom Metazoa; phylum Chordata; order Ceratodontiformes; family Protopteridae; genus Protopterus; species Protopterus annectens. The sequence continues at coordinate 1,075,288,718 of NC_056748.1, forward strand.
TCACACTATTGTCACTACTACCCACAAAATCTGATACAAGTTCACCACAATAGCAGCTGTCCAGGATTATTGTGAAGGAAGTGAATATATTTATCAGAACTTGTAGAAAACTAGAGAGAAAAGCACAACACAAAATTCATCTGCATTAAGCCCTTTTCTTATCTAGGAGTGGCAAAATATAGATATTTTAATTCCCAGGATAAGTTAGACTTGGTCTATCCAACCAGGCATACTCATTCAGTATAACATCATGGTATATTCATAATTTTGTATTCCTGTCACCTCAAAGAGCACTTCCAGGTCTCACTCACCCTCAAGCTTTTTTTTTTTTTTCCCATTGCGGTTATGGAAGGAATGACTAATAAGCGGTGAAAAACATTTTAAATGAGAACTGAATGTCAAATTAAAATGAATACAAATACAGCATTTGGATGTGAAAACATACAAGAGGTTAATTCTTATAATTAGCCGAAATGCAACCCCCAAATTATAAATATTACTGATGATTACAAAACATTACTTTGGTTAGCAGTAGCTTAACAATTTGTGTTATGCCTGAAAAGAAGGTTGGAAAGGTGATTTTGATGTCTTTTCTTGTTTTGTTTTCATAAGTGTTTTATTTATTTGCAACTGAAGTTTTTTGGTGTGTACACAGTAGCTTAGCAACTTGACATGTTAGAATCTCATTGGTGAAAAAAGGTCCTATTTTACTTGGTAGTTAGCATTTACAGTAAGTGTTAGTTCAATGTTTCTAACTGTGGTCTGATGAAGCTTTACAGTGAAAGCGCTAACCCAGTTTTATAATAAACGTTTTTATTCTTTGATTACTGGTCTGTGATATTTACAACTTGGACTGCTGCCAATACTGTACTGCCTCAGGTATCATTTACTATCGGCATTTTATGATGCACTGAAAGGAAAGCATTTACACTGCTTCTACACCTCTGTTGTGTTTCTACTGGGATTTTTGGTGACTGTTCAATATCTCCTATGTTATTCCCAAGGAGTTAATTGCCAGGGAGCATCTTTTTTGCTTCTTTAACTGAATACAAGTACAGCATTTGTATCGGGAAAAAACACGAGAAGTTAACTCTTATGATTAGCTAAAAATGCAACCCCCAAGTTATAAGTATTATTAAAGATTACAAAACATTACATTGGTTCTGAGCTGTGCTTTGACCAAAAACATTATTGTGCAAGCATGAGGCACTAAACACCATTCGCCATAATAGAATAGTTTAAAATTTAAATGGATTCAAAAGTAGTACATTTTAAAATGCATTAGTTGACTTGATTGCTCACTGAAAAACCACAGAGACCGAACATCAGGTGCCCACCTTCAAGGTAGTCTCATTTGACCAGTGAAGTATCCCTTAATTCAAGTCTTATGCTTTGCCATGGCACTACAATAAAATCTCTCTTAAGGTTACCTTGAGATTGTACACCAGAATTTAAATTTAGTTGCTTTATCACACCACTAAACCATTACAGATGCTTCAGTGAATAATCCACATTGTGGGTACCCATGAAATTACATTTAATACCTCTAAAGATTGAGTGGTCATCACAAAGATATACTGTTAGCAATGCTGTCTCACACTGCTTGGCTCTTCTGTTTGGTTTTCAGCTGGGGTGCTTTCTGTGCCGTGACTGCATGCCTTGAATGCATCTGCCTGGGACATTGCTCCAGTTCTGTCTCACAGCCCAAGGACAGACAGCAGGTGAACTAGTATTCCTCCAAATTTTCAGTGTCTGTGCATGTTGTGGTAGTGAGTATGATAGTGTTGTGCATCCTGTAATGGGTGGACCCCACTTTAGGATTGCCCCTGTCTTCTATCCAGTGAATGTCAAGATAAGTCTCAGCTCCTTCACAGATGAACTAGATTAAATTGGTAATCAAGGAATGAATGAATAACGACTTAACTATAAAACTGTTCTACAAAGATGTTATTTAGTCATATTACCTTGCTAATTCCCACTTCAAGCTCATTGTCTCTGTGAAGATCTGAAGAATATAAATTACCATAGGTTTCTCACAAAGAGAAGTCTTAAGAGAAATATGCAGGCCCCCGAGGGGAACAAGACTGTGATCATCTCATCTCGAAGTAAAATTACAGTGCAAACTCTTTTCAATGTAGTACACAATGTGAGAAGTAAGTGGCAGGCATACATATTTCACAGTCTTTCACAATCATCTGTATGCCTTGCTGAATTCAGCCTGTGAAAGAAATTGTCTGCACTTAGAAAGCAGATGCTTTAGTAACCTCTTGGGGACTGCTTAAAAGCATATTTCTGAGGAAGGAAAAACAACAGCCTCAGTATCAAATGCCCTACATTTCCTACAGAAGCTTTTTTATGTTATATCCTTTATATTTTATAAAGAAAGTTAACATATACATTGCAGTGCAAAACTTCATAGACTATCTTAAGACTTCCTTGAGAAATGGTTTGGAATCACCTCTAAACAATACTGTACAACACCACAAGGTTTATTTTCAGATGACGACAGTCACATTACAGATGTGCATATATTCAGAAATGTTATGGGGTTCAGCATGCCACATCTGCATGTACACATAATCTGTTCTTATAACGCACATATTTTGTAGCGTCATGTAACTGATTAAAGTATTTTTCTGTGTTGCTGGTTAGTGCCACTCAACACTGAAATGGCTGGAATGTTTCCATGTGAAAATGTGTAAATCAAATAAATTAAAAAAAAAAATCAAATAATGCTTTGCATAAGGAGGTTTAATAATTTAAATTATTATTGTTATTACATGCGTGTATACTTTTAAGAGCCATTCCAGTTTATTGACACATGCATATAAGTACTGAGAACGTGCAAGCAAGACTGCCATTTTGAGTGAGCAGCCAGAGTGAAAGCACGTGTGTGTGTAGTAGTTACTTAGATAGTTTAAGTTTAATGTTCCAGTCATCTATCCTGATATGTTTGTTTGTAATAAACTACTTAAACACCCAGCCTCATTGTCTTATTTGAATACACAAGATGAACGAGATGGTGTCAGAAGCGACACGTCTAAAATGACATGGTGCCAGAATGGGATCCAAAGTAAAACTTGAAAACCATGAAGCACACAGTTAAAGTTGGAGGAATATACAGGAGTGAATCATCCATGTTTAAATGACTTACCCACAGGTCAGAAAGACAAATCCAGGTACTAAAACTTGTTTACATGATTTTTTACTCATTGAATATAAAAAACAAAGTATTTAAACTGTTCAAAACTACTCTCTTCTTCTTCTTCTTTCAGCTTTTCCCGGTTAGAGGTCGCCACAGTGGATCACCTGTCTGCTCATGATTGGCAGTGGAGTTTTACAGTGTCGAGTTGCCAGCCCGGCGCCCAACCTTCCACAGAAGGCACACGCACACACTCACACTCACACCTAGGGCCAATTTAGAGTGTCCAATCCACCTGCAGCATGTCTTTGGGATGTGGGAGGAAACCGGAGCACCCAGAGAAAACCCACGTGACCAAAGGGAGGACATGCAGACTCCGTACAGAAGGCACCCCAGCCGAGGATCGAACCGGAGAACCTCTTGCTGTGAGGTGGCAATGCTAACCACTGCACCACCGTGGCCGCCCGTTCAAAATTACTTTCTAATTAAACAAAATGGTCAAAACTATGCTATATTGATAAAAAATGCTCAAAATGCTTACAAAAGTGCTTGAAATAACTTCCAAATCACAAAATGTATGAAAAAGGGAACATGTCATATTTTTCACCATATGGTTGTTTTTCATATTAACTAAATTTATTCAACATATCTAAAGTGTGCAAAGTGTCCACAAGTGTGTGCAGTATTAAAATACAGTAATTTCAGAGAGACTGGTGTGTAGTTAAATATTTTAAGTACCTGGTATGTGTCTATATGTGCATTATACATAATTATGAGAGCATGTTGTTGGCATGGCGAAAGGATTTTGCAGATCTGCTCCACTTGTATTTGATTATAATGTTACTGAAGACTGGAGAGTGTTTAAGAGTACGTTAGTTTCATACAGGCTGTTTGTCTGACAAAGATGCATGTACAAAGGCATTTATTCTGCTTAATTTAACTGGTGTAGAAGCCACGGAAATCACATGTTTATTTGTATATGCCCCAGCTGTGTATGCAGGGGAGGGGGAAGACTGCCATATTGTGGTACCGGCGGAAATGTGGGAAAACCCTGAGTGCTTAAAATGTAAATTTAGAGAAATGTATAAACCCCAAATGAATATTACAATGGAAAGGCACATATTTCACATGAGAGATCAAAAGCCTGCTGAAACTTTTGCAGCATATATAACTGACTTTAGAATCAAGGCAAAAACGTGCAGATTTGATAATTTAAAAGATGAGTTGATAAAAGACCGGCTTCTGTGTGGTATGAAAGATGATGCAGTGAGAAAGATTTTGCTTTGAGACAGTGATTTAACTTTGGATAAGGCCAGAGATTTGTCAGATGAATGAGCTCACAGAAAAGCGGACTAATATGCTTACAAATGAGAAAATCTTGCTTGCATTGCTTCTCAGTGCTAATGTTGATAGTATGCAGCACGAGGTTAAAAGATATAGCATAAGGGCATGGCCACACCCTGGATCTCCCTAGCAAAATCCAGGGCAGCTCCAGTAAAACCCACAGCATGCTCAGTGAAACAGAGGGATGACTCAGCAAAACCTGTGGCAAGCCTCAGTCAACTACTGTAATTGTGGAGGTAGCCATGTGCCCAAGTGAGAGAAGTGCTTAGCTTTTGGTCAGCAGTGCTACACATGTAAAAAGTGGAAACATTCCAAAAGGTCTGTAAATCAAAAGGGGTATATTCTTTTATTAAAAAAAAGAGCAAAGAGGCAAGTTGATCAATTAGAAAGCTGCAACCCTACTTTTTATGTTAATGGTGTGTTTTTGCTCTGTGAAATAGTTAATGCAGTAAATTTATTGACAAAGAATGAGATCTTTTGCACTGTTTGGATTAATGGGAGACCTGTAGAGCTCAAAGTTGATACTGGTTCAAAGTGCAATGTTATGTCAGCAGAAATGTGTTTGCCAAAGTCAGAGCTAGTGAGAAGCATGATCCGGCAAAGTATGTATAGCTTGTTGCGTATGGTGGTGAAGAAATCCAAAATCAAAGGCTCAGTATTGCTTTCATGTTATTCTGCTGGAAACAGCTATGACTTGCAATTTTACACAGCCAAGAGGCACATGCACTGTTATGCCTCAAAGACAGTTTGAAAATGGGACTGTTTTCATTTAGTAAAGATGTCGACCATGTAAGCATGAATGAGAACAGCCCAAATTTCACACATACTTCTTTCTGACTATGCTGATCTTTTCTAAGACAAGTTAGGCAAACTCCCAGTTGTGTACTCCATGATGTTAGACCACGAGGTAAGCCCAGTTGTTAGACCAGCACAGAAAGTTCCACTAGCCATGCAAGTCAGAGTCAAAGCTGAACTAGACAGAATGGTGCATTTAGGTGTAATTTGTCCAGTAGAAGAACCAAATGAATGGGTATCCTCCATGGTGGTAGCTCAAAGAAAAGCTCAGATGATATTAGAATATGTATTGATCCACGAGATTTGAAAATGACCTCATCATCCAATGTCTACAGTTGAAGAAGTTGCTGCCCTCATGCCAAATACCACTGTTTTTTCTATCTTAGATACAAAAAGTTTATTTTGGCAAATTTTGTTTGATCGAAAATCTTCATTGCTAACCACTTTCAGTACACCATTTCGAAAGTACAGATTTTTGAGAATGCCATTTGGGATAAATTCTGCCAGTGAAGTCTTTCATCGTATGAAGGACCTAATTTTTTCTGGCTATCGATGTGCTATTATAGTAGATGATATTCTTGGAGGCAATGGTCAAGTTGAATATGATAGAAACCTGAAAAAAGTTCTGGAACATGCTCATGAAGTGAATATTAGGCTAAAAGCTCAGAAATGCAAGTTCAGGCTATCAGAAGTTACTTATGTGAGTCATTTGTTTACCATTTCAGGCTTATGACCAATTCCTTTCAAGCAAACTGCAATTCTTGAGATTCCAACTCCAGACAATGTGACTTTCTTACATTTTCTTGGCATGGTCAATTATTTGAGCAAGTTCATCCCAGATATGAATGATGTTACAGCACCACTCAGAGAGCTGACATGCAAAGATGTAACCTGGTATTGGTTGGAACACCATCAAAAAGCATTTGATGTCCTGAAACAGAGAACTGCCAGTCCACCCACCTTAAGATATTATGATGTTCACAAACCTGCTAACTCTTTCTTGTGATGCTTCAAAATTTGGTCTTAATGCAGTAATTCTTCAAGAGGGCAGACCAGTAGCCTATGCATCAAGAACTGTAACCCAAACTGAGATGCATTATGCTCAGATAGAGAAAGAACCCATGGCAATTGTGCGTGCATGTTCAAAGTTCCATGATTATATTTATGGCTGATCTATACAAAATTGAGACAAACCACCAACCTTTGGTCAGTATTTTGACAAAGCCAATGCACACAGCTCCTGTGAGATTGCAATGCATGATTTTAAAATTGCAAAAGTACAATTTTCACTTTGTTTAAACAAAAGGCAATCTTCTTTATCTTGCTAATACATTATCCAGATCACCCAGAAAAAACATTGAACAACATGAAAATGAGAAACCTAATTTTGGAGTCATGGAACTGAGAATTTTTTCTTCCATATGTCTTTATGACCTTAGAAGTCACACAGCTTCAGACCCAGTTCTTCAGAAGCTCAACCACTTTAACAGTTGAGGATGGCCATCAAAGCAATCTTGTTTACCACCAGATATGCAGCAATATTTTCCTTAGAGAGATGGAGTTTTGATGGTAGATGGTATCATGAAAGGCCCAAAAGTGATTGATCCACAATCCTTGCAACAGGAGTTTATTAATGTCTTGCACTGTGGCCAGCCAGGACCTAATTTTACCAAAAGAAGGGTGAGACAACTAGCATTTTGACCTTCTATAGTTTCCCCATTCTAGTCACTTCGGCGTTCCTGTGGTCTGTGCCTGCCGCTAGCAATAGCCTCAGATTAAAAGTGGGTGGTCTACTACTGAACTGAACCCAAATCCTTCTAACGCTCCTGACTGGAATATACCACATAACCTCCCTCTGTCTGCAAGAACACCTATGTTGTACAGGAATTGTGAAGTGTAGGTTTTACTACTTCTTAATGTATTAAAATATATGTAACCTTTACCACTTACTAGCACAACTGCATGGACAATTTTTACTACTCGTATAATAATCTCGCCCTTTTTACTTAGACCTATTCACCATTGGGGTATGCGCTTCTCCACTTTAGCCACTAGATGACAGCAGATCCCAAGATATCTGATCTTATAAATTGACTATTTCCAAATTTAAAAGTCCTATTTTTACTAGATCTCCTCTAGCACTGCCCGTTTTTTACCCTACTCCATACCTAAAGCAAGCCAGCACAAAACATAGCACTGTTATCAAAATTGCTGTGTGACAGGATTAACTATAATGAAGTCCATTTGGCAATATTAGTTGTTAAATTTTAAAAGGAACTGATCTGCCTGGTAGATAGCACAAGCTATCCCTGATTGGTTGATTTTTTTTTTTTAGTAAGCACAGGAGGCTCAGTTTGTCCCCGCTCAGTTTGCCCTCACTACGCTCAGGCTCACTCTGCTCCCCTACCCTACCCCCATTCCTACCCACCCCATCAATTACCTTTACACCTATATACCACACCCACACCTTACCACTCCTACTTCCATCACACCACCCCAACCTATTATATCATCCATCCAATTAGGCTTCAGTACACCTCTTATTAATACTCTTAAACACCCACCATCCTACCCTCTCCATATAACACCCCAATTAACCTAACCTACATCATGATTTCACTATCAACACCCTCACATCCACAACTCCTAATATGTACTATTTATATCTCTTCCCTAATACTGCTAACCTCCATTACTAGTTATCAAACCCAAATTAATCACAGACTAATCATCCCAAAGTTACATCCCTCAACATTCCAAACACCAAACCTTTCCCCCAACTAGTACCGTACCTCTACCCAACCACCTCATACATAAAAGATACACCTATCACATACACAATCCCACACTAGCCTAAAACACACAACAACTATTAATAAGCTATTTAGATTTTATTTACACCTGCAAACAGCACTAAAATGCTGTGTTGACATGCATCCCAACCCAGGCCCACTAGATCTAGACACACTAATCCCCAACCTGAATTATACCGTACTCCATAGACCCAAAAACTCACTCATCATACATCTAAATGTTAGAAGTATTTCAAAGTCCATGACCTCCATGCCTTACTCTCCTTTTATCATCCAGATATTGTGATACTGACTGAGACCTGGCTAAAGACTGAAATCCATGATAATGTAATCACTGCACCAGGCTACAATATAATCTGCAGTGACAGAGTAGGTAAAAGGGGTGGAGGAGTAGCCACACTATACAAAAATCACTTCATCCTAGAAAAACTAGACATCACACCCCCCCAGACCTAGATAACATTGAACTCACCCTCACTAAACTAAAACTTAACCCAAATTAACACATCAATATTATAGGATGATACATTCCTCCAGGGAACAATATTCCCATTACAGAAAAACTCCTAGATTGGCTAACTAACTCCCTCCCCCAGGAAAATATCCTATTAGGTGACCTTAATATTGATTGGCACAATTGTTCTAGTCAGACCCCTTTCTTACACATCCATTTACATGGACTAACCCAACTTATATCTTCCTCAACTAGAACAGACAAGAGAACCAACCACCAGTCTGTACTAGACTGGATACTTGTATCACATCCTTTCCTAATATCCCAAGTTGGATGTTTGCCAGACACCCTCAGCACCCACCAAGCTACATCTCTACTAAGAAGTAAAACTCCCCAACTGACCCAAGTAACTGTGCGTGAAATTAGGAACAAAAAACACTTTAATATATTTAACTTTAACAATTACCTAAAAAAAAGTGTAACTGGACCCCCCCCTAAAAATCCTAGCCCTCGATGAAGCAGTACAATATTTTAATACTACCTTTGCAAATATACTTAACCATCATGCCCCCCCTTCCCCCAGAACCACAAGAATTAAAACTAAACATGCCTGCTGGCTAACTTCAGATACTAAAACATTCCTCAGAAATAGAAACAAAGCATGGACAAACTATCATAAAAGCAAATCCCAATTAGATAAACAAGAGTACCTGGAACTACGCAACAAAGCTAAAAAACTTATCAAAACAGACAAACTCTCCTACTACCCAAATATACAGACTAAACATATAAACAACCCAAACAACTTCTGGGCAGCAGTCAACTCTGCATTACAAGCAGGAAAGACATCCACCCCCACTGCCAAAATAGTGAAGAGCCAAGATAATATTCCCACACAGTTTAACAAATTCTTTACAGAAACTATCCAAATGCTATCCAACAGCCAACTAAGCCCCAATAACCCCACTTCAAGAAAAATATCCTTTCCACCTGAAACAAATAGCAGTCACCCCAACTTCAGCTTCAACCCAGTACCAACCAAGACCATACAAAACCTACTCCTAAAACTTAAACCAACCTCCACAGCCGCCGATAAATTATCAACAGAATATCTTCAACTAGCCACTGAATCTATAGCCTATCCTGTCTCCATTCTAATTTACAGATCTATCTCTGCGTGCAGAGTACCCCAGCTTTGGAAAATATCTCATATAACTCCACAAAGGGGGTAGCTCTCTCGAACTCAATAACTACCATCCTATAGCAATAGTTCCCCCCTATCAAAACTTCTTGAGAGAGAGTTGTCTACATGCAATTGATGAACTACCTCCTAGAAAACCAATTGCTATCCACACAGCAACACAGTTTCAGACCCTTTCACAGCACCACCACTGCACTTACATCATTTACCAAAACCATTAATAACACCGAAATAACAGACTGCTCGTATCTGCCACACTCTTAGATTTATCCAAAGCGTTTCACATGGTCAACCATGAAAAACTGCTTTACTCACTATCCACCCTAAACCTTAGCATCTCTGCTATTTCTTGATTTAAGTCCTGTCTCAATGGTAGGCAGCAAGCTGTAAAATGGCAAAACCAACTCTCTCCCTTATTGCCTGTCTTCCTTGAGGTTCCCCAAGGCTCCATTCTGGGTCCACTGCTCTTTACCCTATTTACCAATCAACTCCCATCTAACATTCCCAAAGCCTCAATAGTCCAACATGAAGATGATACCACCATAATATGTGCGGCCAGCACCCTAGACCTCACCCTCTCCCAAACACAGGAATGCTGCTTTTCCCTAGCTGAAACTTGGATCACCAACCAAAACCTCATTCTTAACCCAGCTAAAATAAAACTACTCCTCTCTAGTCCCCATATATATCTTTACCCCCTCATATAACTTTACAATCTCCTCACATAACACCTCCATCACCCCTACCAACCATGCCAAACTGCTAGTCCTAGATTAGATTTGACATAAATAAATTTCCCAGACCATAAAAAAAGTTCATAAAAAATGGGCCTACTCTATTGCAACAAACAATTTCTATCCAACCACTCTAAAATTACTATAGCCAGAACACACCTGCTATCCACCTTACTTTATGCCTCCCCTGTGTTTACCAATCTCTGAAAAACTGACCTGAACAAACTTGACAGCTGTTATAAGATAGCTAGATTTACCACAGCATCACCCGCTAGAACCCACCCATTGTGAATGCCTCAAAGAACTAAATTGGTTAGTGCTCCAACTAATGCTTCAGTACAATCAACTATCATTAGCACATAAACTAATACATAACTCTGACAACACCCAAGCCCTACAAGAACTACTGCAACCCTATATCACTACCAGATCCTTAAGATCAACCACCCAACACCTCCTTAAGGTAACCAAATTTAATAATGAGGCAGGTAAATCCATTTACAGCTACTACATTAATAAAATCTGGAAATCCCTTTCTGCCTACATAACATGCATTAACTCCTCAACCCAATTCAAGAAACTACTCAAAATACACTTCCTGAATAAAAGACTGTGCTCCTATGTTACCCCCGGCTAGTAATTCATTACTTTTGCTATTTTCAATGAGATTTACAGTTTAACTACAGACATATATTGTCCATAAATTCAACGTAAAGTCTCATCTTAAACAGGAAGTCTAACTGTACACCCAAATTCTCTAAGGTGTAAGAAATGTGCCTCTTGTATGTTGTAAAATATACCTGTTATACTTAGTCTTATTTGTTAACTATAATATTGTTTTGGAGCTTTTCTCCCCTGGGCCTCCACTGAAAATGGATATATCCAGCTGGACTCTCCCAGTTAACAAATGTAAAATAAATAAATAAATAAATAAATAAAAGATAGAGAAGCTTGCTCTGTTTGCAATAGTACAAAGCCATATCAAGAAAAATAACCACTTCAGCTAAGCTGGTCAACATTATGGTGTTAGTAGACTTATTCAAATTGGTTCGAGACTGACCTACTTCCTAACGTGATGTCCGATACTGTCATTATGAAGTTGGAGACATTTTTCTGTCCATGGTAGTCTGCACAAAGTTGCTTCTGACAATGGTGCACAGTTTACAAGTCAGCAGTTTAAAAGATTTGTTGAAAGGTGGGACTTTATTCATGTTATGAGTAGTCCTGAATACCCCCAATTGAGTGATCTGGCTGGATGTGCAGTTCAAAGTGCAAAACAGCTGCTGAAGTCTAAACATGACAATACTGACGTTTTTCTTAAATTTGCTTAATCTCAGAATGTACCTTGTGACAATCTTCTTGGTTCACTTCCCCAGAGATTGGTAGTGTGGTTCTGGTTTGTCTCAACATTAATCAGTAAGAATTTATTGGTTCCAAGTGCTAAAAACAAAGCAATAAAAGCTCATCTCCTAAAGAGTTTGTCCCAAAAATCCTACTATGAAAAAACCAACAAGCCTCTGAATCTGTTAAAAGGAGAGATGTTGAGGATACAGACAGTAAAAGGATTTGATTGAATAAGTATTGTGAAACATTTATGTGAGGAACCAAGATTGTACATAGAGTCGCAAGGCATGGAATTCAGGTGGAATTGGAAACATTTATTACCGGTGTCCAAGCCAGTGTTATAGCATCCTGTCTGCAATAAAACCCCTAATTCTCAGAGTGATTTTGTCTAATGTTCCTGTTCTGGAGAACATTTCATCATCTGTTCCTGAAAGTATAAAAACAAGAAAACGGAGGGCAAAAGATAAAGTAGTCAAAAAAGTAGTTTATTGAAGCGCTTTTTGTTTGTTTCTATAAACAAACTTCCTCAGATAAAATCCCACAAGTTCAAATGTTTTAAATAACTAATACTAATGTTCATGTGCTCATAAAAGACCAATCAAATGGCTGAAAGCTCCATTCAATATGATTCACTAAAAACTCACAAAGTTATACCAGCCTGTAACTGCTGCTACATTTTTATAAATGAACTCGTAACATAAAAATAAATATATACAATATTTAACAGAAAAATAATGTAGTCCGTTAAAAATATTATAACTATCTTTTTAAGCTTTTCAATTTTAAAAGACAGGTGATAACTGCACATCATTTAAGCCAGGGTAATGATGAACATTTTATAATTGCCAGTATAATTCTAATTCTTCCAGTCTTGCTTAGACTGGGCCACCTCTGCTATCTATATCAATATGATCTATGACTATGAATTTAAAAAAGTGTGCCCTCCTGACAGTGAGGTATGTTTGGCAAGGGCATTATCTGTCCTAAGTCTGTCTGAGTTTTTATTGAATCTTATTGAATGGAGCTTTGAGCCATTTGATTGGTCTTTTATGAGCACATGAACATAGCTATTTAAAACCTTTGAACTTGTAGGATTTTAAATGAGGAAGTGTTTATAGAAACAAATAAAAAGTGCTTCAATAAACTACTTTTTGTGACTACTTTATGTTGAGCCCTCTGTTTTTTATTGTTTTTATTCAGTTTAAGTTTCTTAGTACGTTTGTTTCATGGCAACTGGCAGACCAAGTGGTTTAAGTAGCCCAAATTTATTTTTGCAACAACTGCAATCTGATGTATTGAACTTGACTGCATTAACAGAAGTTTTAACACAGTGTGTGGATTCACTGATTACCCGCCTGGATTCATTTGACCAGCAACAATGGCAACATCTTGATTTTCCACCTTTGAACTCTTCACCGGTTAATGGAATAAACCTAACTGTCACTCAGGGGACATGTAATCAATGTCCTGCACCTCCTATGAATGAGGTACTTGAGAATTCTAACCTTAGTAATTCTCCGAGCACTTCTATTCCACGTGCTCAACCGAGGCATAATATACCTAACACAACAGGAGCGACAAAGCGGATTATAGCGAATGCATGGATTAACAATCATAGCACTTCGAACCTGCAGTTTGGTCAGATTTCATCTCTTTCTGTGGAACTAACCAACCAGCCTTCCAGCAATGGTTGTGAGAACAGGACAAGTGCTTTGGGGCTTATTGGAGTCCCTACTATTACCAAATGGCTGAACGCACCTTGTACCTTGTCTTTTGGTTCTGCTCAACAGGGACATCTGTCAGAAAGCACCACAGTCCATCAGGTTAGTGAGCTAGCAATTTTGGATAAATTGAAAATCCTAGACCAAAAACTGCTTAAACTTAAAAAGCTACAACTAGAGGTAGCTTACTTTAGAGAATGTTTACGACTGCATTTAGTACCGAAAGGCTTACGTGTATACCAATACCCGACTGGATTAGTAGCTGATTCAGTCTTTCATCATGAATTATTACAATTCTGTAACAAATAAGGTCAACAATTGCTTGAACTTATGATTAAACATTTTCTCCTTCTCATAAAGACTCTTTCAAAAGACATAACTGAACTTGACACTAGTATCAAAGTAGATAATGACTTTTTGAGTCTATATTAGATTATCAAAGTTTCAAAACTTCGAACACCATATGATCGACACCATATGATCAAAGTACTGAAACTTCAAAAATCTAAAAAAATAAACAAAAAAAAAACAAAAGTAATTTAAGCAGGGAGGCAAGCCCCCCTGCACCCCCCACATGGTGGGCTGCTCCCCCACACCCCCCGCTACTTAAATATACCACCTCTGAGATTGCACTTCAACAGAGTATGGTGCAGAAAGGGAAGCTTTCACTTTGCTATGCTATTGCATGATTTTGGGGTTGGTATATTTAAGTAGCGGGGGTTTGGGAGGTGCATGGGGGCTTGCTCCCCTGCTTACAGCAGTTACTTTTGTTTTTTATGTTTATTTTTTATTTTTTTTTAGAATTTCAAAGTTTCAGTACTTCGATCATATGGTGTCGACCATATAGTGTTCGAAGTTCTGAAACTTCGATAATCAAATATAGACCCGACTTTTTTAAATATAAATATGAATACTCAAGGATTTTTACCAGCTTAGAACAGCACCTTGAGAAACTTAATACGAAATGTAAAAAAAACTCCAGCATGACATATCAGCTTATGAAAATGGAACTGCATATCAACGTCCTCCACCTTCACAAAACTTGGAATTTATTATATGCTAATACAAATAGCACAACAGAAGCAAATTCCATTAATTTTAGTGAAGATAGACACATTTTGAGTAACCAAGGAGTGTCTAATAACAGAGACAGTACTAGCCCACTAAGGCGGAATGAGTACATCCGCAATATGACTAATACAGTTAGTAATGCAACTAATAACCTAGAAGTTAATAATGGGCACAACAACCAACATTCTCATTCGGGGAACCTGTCAGGAGCCATACTGAAACAAAAACAAAAACTATTCTAGAAAACAAGGAACAAACAGCGGAACAATCAACGCAGGCAATAGCAGTGGATGATTGTATGATCTGAGCATTTTAAACTCTTCTGGAGACTTTAAAATATTTAACTATTCATCAGTGGAGTCCAATATTGTTGGACGTTTTATCTAAAGGTTACACCTTTGTTCCAACCCAACATCTGAATGTTGCTAGAACTATCAAGGATTTGAAACTTTTTGTCAGAAAACTCGATTTATCTGTATTGCTGGGTAACACCTGCGTAGAACAGAACTTGTTTAAGGTTCCTAGTACCTATAATCCACCATTACACCCAACCTTGTCATTATTTGAAAATATTTGTGAACTAGACTTAAGGTTCTTGGCTAATAATAACACTAACTGTTATAAACATGGCTACTCTCTTCACCAAATAGTGAACCGTAAACATTAGTGTAGAAGAATGACAAGCTGTCAACTGAAGTCAGCAGACGTGAGGATAACCAAGCCAGACAAGGGTGGTGGGTTAGTTATTATGGACCGGATGGATTATGTGTCCCGAACGAAAACCCTTTTTGAAAGCCAGGCCTAAATTGGAGTCTCACTTAATGAGATGAACTTAACTTATAATCGTATTAAAGGGTATTTGAATGACCTCATCATTGTGGCCCAACTAGACCTTGATTTGCTTAATTATATGACTATGCCTTCCCCTAGAATTCCGATTATGTCCGGAATTCCCAAATTCCACAAAGATTTGACTAACCCACTGATGAGACCCCTAATTGATGCACAGGACTATCACCTATCCTTGGGCAAAAGTAGTCAAAATAATTTTACAGAAATTCTTAAAATTTGAACAGATCTGTAAAGACTTTTGGTCTTTCTTAGAAAAAAATCGATAATCTTGAATTTAATGAAGAGCAAAACTTTTTGACGATAGACGTCAAGGATCTCTATTCTTCTATACCACACAAAGAAGGGGTTGAGTGGATTAGTTTCATGTTAAAATGGAGAGGAGCCCAGCAGTCTGATATTTACCTAGTAGAAGAACTTTTAGGAATAATTTCAACTAATAATTCTTTCCTTTATGACAATGACGACCATCTTCAAAAAATAGGTGTAGCTATGGGCTCCCCCTGTGGAGCTAGCCTGGCAAATTTTGTTATGGCTTATTGGGAGAATGAGTACATCTTTAAAAGACCAGAATTAATGGATAGGATTCTATTTTATACTAGATACCTGGATAACATCTTTATCCTATATAAAAAGGGGACTTAACACAAGCTACTGAATTTGCTAATGAGCTTAATAACACCACTGACTTTCTTAGGTTTATGTTTAACTTTAATGAAAAAAAGATTGATTTAGACATCAGTCTTAGTAAGGACATTACTAATAGTAGATTTGTGTCCAAAACACAAAGTAAAAACTCTTTTTTGCACTTTTTCTATCTGCTATCCTTACCACCAAAAACGTTCGGTGGTTAAGGGGCAGTTGATGTGAACAGCTAGAATTGTTACATTAAATGATGATTTTCATCTTAAATGCAAAAATCTTAGCAACGTGTTTCTAAAACATAATTACCCTAAGACTTTAGAAGAATATTTGGTGGAAGAAGTAAAACTTAAAAGACTGGATGGTATATATACACGCCTATTTTAAGCTTGCAAAAATCGCAAGCAATAATGTTCCGGTTAATTTTCTTAGCGACAGTGTACCCTCGTTCAGCCTCTTCTCAATTAATTTATGCTGGATAAATTCAGGAAACCACTGAATATAATATTAGTCTAGTGACCATTTATAACACCAGCAGTCTCTGTGTGTCGCACATTATTTATAAAAACTGGGATTTATTATGTGGAGACACCTTTCTCATAAACAAAGTAGGTATGTTTTTGAGAACAGTTTATAGAAGAGGAAGTAACCTCAAAAACCTTTAAGTGTAAGAGTATAACTACACACAAATATCCAGACATTATTAAATGTGGAATGTATAAATATTGTAAATATATAGAAACAGGGAAAAATGTTATAGTGAGAGAACTTATTCCTTGAGAAACAAGTTCACTTGTAACTCAAAGTTTGTCGTCTATTTAGCCAAGTGTCAAAATTGTTTGCCATTCTATATAGGCAAAATGGAACGCCATCTCCGCGAACGCATTTATGAACACTTGTATGCAATAGACAGACTTAGGACAGATAATGCCCTTGCCAAACATACCTTACTGCCAGGAGGACACACTTTTAAATTCATAGTCATAGATCATACTGATAGAGGTGGCCCAGTCTCAGCAAGACTGGAAGAATTAGAATTATGCTAGCAATTATTACAAAATGCTTATCATTACCCTGGCTTAAATGATGTGTGTAGTATCACCTGTCTTTTAAAATTGAAAAGCTTAAAAAGATAGTTATAAATATTTTTAAGAGACTACATTATTTTCATGTTAAATATTATAAATTTGTTTTTATTTTTATGTTATGAGTTCATTTATAAAAATGTAGCAGCAGTTACAGGCTGGTATAACTTTGAGTTTTTAGTGAATCTTATTGAATGGAGCTTTGAGCCATTTGATTGGTCTTTTACGAGCACATGAACAATTGTATCAGTTATTTAAAATCTTTGAACTTGTGGGATTTTATCTGAGGAAGTTTCTTTATAGAAACAAACGAAAAGCGCTTCAATAAACTACTTTTTGTGATTACTTTATCTTGAGCCCTCCAGTTTTGTTTTTATTCAGTTGTTTCAGTTTCTTAGTACGTTCCTGAAAGTGTCCTTGAAAATCCTGAAGAACATTTCCCATTGACTGGTCCTGTTGCTAAACCCAGTTTTAATTATTACATTACAAAGTCAGGTTGTATCTCAAGACCTAATCCTAAATACATGGCAACCTGGACATGATTGTTACTGTTTGTATATACTTGTATAATCTGCATGCTTATCCAGTTGTCATTTTCATAGCAGAACAGAATAGTTAAAGAGGGAGGATGTACATCAGAGTGCGTGTATACCCTTAAGAGCCATTTCAGTCTGTGCATATGCAATACAAGTACTTACTGAGCATGTGCAAGAAAGAGTGCCATTTTGAGTGAGAAGACAGAGTGAAGGCATGTATGTGTGTTGTAGTCAGTCAGTTTAGATAGCATCTTGATATGTTTGTGTGTAATAAACTACTTAAATGAACACCCATCCTCATCATCTTATTTGACTATACGAGATGAGAAACACCAAGTATAAACAGTTTTGGGGATCTGAGTGTATTTCTCTCCATCCTATTTTAGGTTTAGGATCGTTCTGTTTCAGAAACATCAAGTGCCCTGGGCAGGATAACAATTTATCGAAGAACACCAGTCACAACAACAGAAAGACACACACAAAAACACCCTCCCCTGCCCACTGCATACACATATTTAGGGACATTTTCCAGCAGCAGATCAGTATTAGCAGGATATGTTAAGTAACCCTATTAGAGGTAGGGGCAGAAGTGGAGAATATGCACCCCAAAATACTGGATTTCTAACACTTTTAGCTCTGAGTTGGCTTAACAGAATAAGTTATTTTGTATTATGCAAGCTTTAGGACTATAAAGTCAGAAATAATTCTAAATGTACTCAAGGTTTACGGTTTTATATATAAAATACATTTTAACATCTGCTATTCTTTTTAACTTTCCTTTCAATTATTGAATAGCGATTTGAGTTTGACTTTCAAATTAACTGAAAATCCGTCCTTATCTGACCACCATAAATAAATTGTGTATCACTCTGAAACTAACAAAGGTATTACACATCATGCAAAAAAAATTTGCAACAAAATTCTTGGACTTGGGAATTCCATTAATTCCTTAATTATGTTTAGGCCACCTTTATACTTATTTAATAGAATCAGAAAGTCAGATAAGGTTGACTTGAGGTTGAATCTGTTTTAGCGGGTTAAGTTCTCGATAGCGAAAGGAGACTAAATGATGGCCAGTTTGTTGAAAAGTTGTTCTACTCATCACACTGCCAACATATATCAAGTACCCATGCATGTGCGCAAAACACACTCCAAATAAACACCACTGAATCACATGCCGCAGTGGGACTGCAAGTCTCCCACATCAGCCCTTATAACTTGTATATTTATTTAACATTTGTTTCCTGGGAATGTCTGACTTGGAATGAGCCAATTTTCAGCAGAGGCCTGCGAGAAACACTCCAGGATGCATGTCTTTGTAACCTAGGAGGAAACCAGAGCACCTGGAGAAACCCCACATAAACGCAGGGAGGATGTAGACTCCACACAAAAGGCACCCCAGCAGAAAATCGAACTAGAGAACCTCTTGCTGTGAGGTGACAATGTTAATCACTGCACCACTGCGCTGTCCATAATTGTTGTACTGGAGATTGAACCCAGGATGTTCTGCATGTAAAGCAGGTGAGATAACCACAACATTACAGAGCTTTTGACACTAGATCTGAAACAACTCTGGATTTGCAGGACAATGAGCCACACAAACAGCTCCCCCAAAACTCCAATCTCCAATTCACAAACACTTCCACATCTCACGCAAACATAATCCACACAGCTAACACATCTACACAGACGAACCCAACTGAAGTCTGATGACTAAATACACTCACTTAATATCTTACACACACACTGCAAGCAGCATACATACTAAAACATACATTAAATACTAGACTACAAAAATACACAGCTGATAACATATACTTAGATGCCTACAAAGACGTTCACTGAAAAGCATTGAGCACACAATCCTGTCAATCATACACAAAGCAAAACACACAAACCACTAATAATGCACTCAGACCTCGCACATGCACACAACACATGCAAATCACAGATACAGCGTTTTCTTTACCACATATCAAACATGGTTGCAATTCTAATTTCAAGTCCTGCACCAAAGAAACTCTCCCAAATAATTGAAGCCGTGTCTCTCTCTCTCCCTCTCTCTCCCTGACACACCCACCCATCCACCCACATACAGACACACATTAATAAAGCACTTTTATATACCCTCAAATATACCCTCAGATGTCCGCATCTCCCCTCACAGAACCTTGCACTCATACACAATTCAGGTTTGCCGACACACAGAAATACATTGAAACTCCTAAATACTGTCCTATATAGGGGAAATAAAGTGACAAAATTCACTTACCTGCAAGCATCCGTGTGTGATATGTATACGATCACTGCACATACTCAAGGAAAAGTTTGCTCTCATGTTGTGGCTTTGATGATCCAACTTTCAACAACCAGGTGCATTCCAAGGAGGACAGTACCTGTTTCATGGTACTTTGTTTCTGTAAACCATGTGAGTTTGTATATCATACACATTATACAGGGTACACATTTATATCTGTATGTCAGCTAAATGTAAACTATGAATCCTAAAGGGACATCAATGTTTTTTTTAAAATGAATAGAACATGGAGGGATAACTATGCACCAATCAGAATACCACTCATGTGGAAGAGTCTTCCATTCTACATAAGGCACAGTAGTTCACCTACTCTATTCAAATTAATTTCAGTAATGGATGGGTATCTACAAATTCACCTCAGTATGGCATTACTGGCCCTCATGGACAAGGGAAACACTTGTTTGGCCACCTGTGGATATCTTTACTGAAAACTAAAAGGGTTAATAATCAAGACAATGCAATACAGGTTTAAGATCCTTACTCAACAGCAGCCTAGTAAGTTACATACGAACCTGTGAAGCCCATGTTTTAATTCTGCATATCTATCATACTTTCCAAGATTATGGCAACTATCATAAAAGGAAAAAAAATCACTTTTGCATCTATAGATAAAACAAAATCATGCATTGTGTGCTCTCAAACAGCTTTTCCTCTTGTTCCAGAGTGGAGTGCTTACATATTTCATATGAATATTATATCTTAAAGTCATACAATTCAGCAAAACAGGTGGGAGCTGAAAGAGAAGTAAAAGCTCGGTGATGTCAGAATTAGATAAAATACTTGGGTAGTATATTAATCGCAGCGATCTTGGGGATCTTGGGCAGAATGGAGGGCTTTGCCTCATGAATTTATTTTAAGCACAGTTATCCGACTTTTTCCCTGAATGGGCTTTAATGATTGCCATTGTTGTACTCTGTTCCATCCCAAGTAGAGTGCCGAATCACATAATCCACTTAGCTCATTCATAGGTTAGAACTAGGCTAACTGCCCTTGTGAGCCATTTCAAGCCTAGCCAATTACCACATGTGAGAATCAAACCCTGCACCTGTAAGGTAAACACCTTAACCATTATGCCATTCTCCCACTCTAAATATACATCTTCAATCTGTAAAGCTCATTCCAGTGGTGAGAATCAAACCTTGCACCTTGCAGTTGAAAGGCATACACTTTAACCACTGCACCACTTGGCCTTACATTAAATTAAAATACACCTGAGGGTCTCCAATACCAGTATCCACAGGGGAGACGTACAGGAGAAGAGTAATAATGTTCAGAATAGGAAAAAGTGAAAAATGAAATGTAACTTCAGCCAATATAAAAGGTTAATCCCATATTAAAACTGACAGGCAGATCTCCAGAAAAAAAACAAAACAACAAAAAAAAAAGATAGTCATAGACTGCAGGAGTAGCCACAAAAGGTCTGTGGATCATAGGATAAAAATACACAATACAGCAAAAAGTCATTAGAAACTTTAAGAATACACATCTCAGATAGGAGGTTTATGTACTAGTGGGTGAGTTAGAAGTGGCCTTGGGTGTGGGTAATCAATTACAGAAATAAAACACATACATAATACAAAAATAAGTCATATCAGAAGCTGTAAGGATGGACTTCTTGGATATGAGTTTTACAGTATCTTGTGGATTACATCAGAAAACCAAGCAGAATGACCGTCAACACAAGTTTTGAGCACTGGCTTGTTTACAAATTGGTGTACTGGCAATTGTTTCAGTCAGCTGCATGGAGCACTTTACCACGGTCAGAAAACAGAGCATAGAAACTACAGAACAATAATCAGAATCCTTCAATGACCATTCATTACAGTTCTATCCAGAGGTGTGAAGAAACTGTCATCTTTGAGCTTCCTGTGATCATCTGATTCCAGTCTGTTAGTAGCTTCTTCAATGTCGCTATGAATTGCAACAATCAATTCATGTATGGAGTTAAAACTTTTCCCTGGTCAGATGTAACCCACAATAACACTACTGAGGACTTCACCATAAAAGTCTTCTTTGAAGGTATGGATGATAAGGGTTTCCATTGATTTCTTTTCATTTTTATAAAAAGGACTCCAACCAATGCTCATCACCATGTTGTGCACTTCTCCATGTCCAACACATGCCCAGCCATAATATATACCCGTAGAAATATCAGCCGGAAGATGCTCCACACCTCTATCTGGAAAGTTGGTGGTAGGGATTCCCAGTTCCTTGGATCCCCAGCCAAACCCTTCTCCTCTGCAGAAATAAGGCAAACTTTTCATGGTACACAGATCAAGCTCGGTTCTGAAGCAATATCCCCACTTCTAGAATAACAGTTTTAAAGTCCTTATCGATCAGATTCTCACATAAACAAATAATGTGACGGACGTCTGACTGGCAGTTATCCCGTTTTGCTTTTTCTTCTCTAAAATAAGACCATCAAACACTAGAAAGATGTACACTAGAGAACAGTACAAATTGTAAAAATAAATCCTAACTAGCTGTGCCCTTACGACCTGCTGGTACAACTGTCACACTGTTTTCGTATCTATTTCATTCTAAAATTTCATTCAGCAGCCAGCCAAGGAAGGGAGAAGAGACCAGTACCCACCATAGGTCGGAGTGGTAATGTGTTTGGCCACAGTGGATTGGTTGTTGAGAGGGTATTTTAATTTTTGTTGTGGCATTTTTTTTTTTTTTTAATCTCCACACTACTTGTGGGATAAAATTACTGAAATGTTATATGAACAGGAAAACTGCGTACTGAGTCAAGAAGAAAGTGCCTTCAACAAAAGGACGTGACTATGTAATATAAGTTGTGATGTGATTGACTGCTCATACCATAATATACCAACCTGAGAAGTGCCCCACCCTTCAAAATATTTTAGAACACTACTCCAATAATAGAACCCTAAAATCTTCTGATAAATTCCTATTAAAAAGTCAAAAAAATTGAATACTTTTGGCTATTTTCTTTACTCTAATCATAGAGCCAGGGATTGGAATGCCATCCCTCAAAGTATCAGTACCACCATCATCACACCCAAGTTTAAATAAATAACATCTCAAGGCAGACTTAACTGACAACTAGCTCTGCTCATGCACAACCCCAGAGTTTAGGTGCAATTGCCAGTGCAGTTTACATTTCAACTGCTTTAAAGTTCACTGCCCTCCCCTCTGATTCAAGGGCAATTGTTCAATAACTAAACACTTAAATTCATGACCTGGGTTCTCCTGTACGTGTTTAGATAAGGCATGTGTCTCTCCCTTTTCTAATATCGTACTGATGCTCATAAATTCTGTCTTTAAACTTTTTCAGTTTTTCCGATATAGAACCGGGGACATGTGGTACACAATGCGCAATACACCACTCTCAGTGATACAGGTAAAAGAGCTAGTAATTTTAACTGGTTAAACTCTAATAGCTGGCCAGGTCTTAAACAACTGACTATGACTGTCTTAAATCTAAAAACTACCACAAGATAAAAGATGCTTAGTTTGATATTATTTTAACTTTTTTAATAATTGTTTTAAATGGTGAATAACTGTCTACAACTATTCACAATTTACTGTGTTAAGTGATTTATGCCTGCAGTTTGCACAGGCTTAGTTTTTGCGTGTTTACGTTTGTTTATGTATAATCAGTAGTTCTCCTTAAATGTCCCGTTTGTATTAAGGGGCTCGGCAGTCACATGATTCAATATCAAATATTGATTGGGTTATAAAAAGGTGAAGGTTTTATATGTTGGTTATTTGATGAAGGTATTTTATAAAAATAATCCAGTCTGGAGGAGTTCATAGGTAGGTACTAGGCTATCGGCCTTAGGGCCTATATAAAAGTCTAGCCAAAAAGGTTCCCTGGCTTTTGCTACCAAAGAAAATTATTTTCCTGTGCCCCTGTTGAGCAGAGCCAAAGAAGTGATCCCCAGGGTGAATTTCCTATTTCCAATCCAATCATCAAAATTTTTCTTGAAGAGTGCTAATGAGGAGCTCTGTTTGATATAGATAGGTAGTCTGTTCCAGAGTATGGGAAGTCTCTGGGACAGGAATCTATCCCTCCAGCATGTTCTGTTTATTGTGGTGACAAGGTTTAGGTCCCTACAGTGTGTAGTTCGGAGGGACTGGGATTTCCTTAAGTGGAGCATGTCCAACACCTCTGGGTCTGACATAGCTTTGTATGTTAGGCAGAGATCGCTTCTGAGTAGGTGATATGCGAAGGAGTAAAGCTGGAGTTTTTTGAGACAGTCTGCGTAGGGTATCTGTTTGAGGCCAGTAATCCTCTTTGTGAGGTATTTTTGTGGCCTCTCCAGTTGTTGTAAGATGTCTTGTGAGGTACATACCAAAAGGGGCGTTGTACTCTATAATGGGTCTAATGAGTGATGAGCAGAGGGGAACAATGACCTCTTTTTCTGGATGAAAAACCTTTTGTGATGAGGTGTGCCACGTAGAAGAATTTCCTGACCACTGTGGCGATGTGATTATCAAAGGAGAGACTACTGTCCACCTGTGTCCCAAGGTCTCTTATCACACTTTCGGTGTTAAGTATACTACCACCTATGTGGTAGTTCATGGGTGCAGAGTTTTTACCAAAGAGGATGACAATGCACTTTTTGGCATTGAGCTTCAGGCCATGGCTTTGACACCAGGCATCTGTCTCATTTTGTAGAATTCAGCAATAGGTGTTACTGCAACTGCTTGAATAAAACAACGAAATATACACCAGGATCTTTATTAAATAAAGCTTTCGGGTCTACACCCTTCATCTGTATAGCTTAACATATAAAAAAATCACCATTTAAATCGGAGAACATAAAGTCACATGCTTCAACCCAACCCACCTAACAATAAAAATTGAAAGCTACAATGAATCAATAAATATATGCAAAGTAGCACATAAAAAATCACATCTATAAAGCATATATATTTTTATAAATAAACAGAACGGGCTTTAGACTAACTGAATTATTTAGGCCTAGGGCTACATCAGCTTGAAGTCTAATAATCCATTCTAGTTCTTTCAATTCCAATAAATTATTAATGTCACCCTTCCTCAGACCTACCTCTAACTTACAAAGGACCCTAAATCTAAAAGTATGTCCCACACCTTCATCCAATATATGCTTACTTAAGGCATTGGTGGGCATCTTCCTCCTGATTTCAGTTAGTCTAAAGCCCGTTCTGGCTAAAAGACAGAGAGAAGTTTTATAAGTTTAAGTTTTAATTATTAATTATTAATTTTTAAAGTATGGTGCATGTGATTTCATATGAAACGGTATAAAATTGTTTATTTATAAAAATATATATGCTTTATAGATGTGATTTTTTATGTGCTACTTTGCATATATTTATTGATTCATTGTAGCTTTAAATTTTTATTGTTAGGTGGGTTGGGTTGAAGCATGTGACTATGTTCTCCTATTTAAATGGTGATTTTTTTATATGTTAAGTTATACTGATGAAGGGTGTAGACCCGAAAGCTTTATTTAATAAAGATCCTGGTGTATATTTCGTCATTTTGTAGAATGCCCACATCTTTAGGAGTTTTGATTATGGCTCCCAGTTTGCAGTCATCTGCAAACTTCATTAGCCAAAGACTTTCTGTGTTAGCCTGTACTTCAGAGAAGTAGATACCAAACAGGAGAGGACCCAGGACTGAACCCTGTGGTACTCCACTTGTCACTGGTCTGAAGTCAGATTTGGAATCTGCTACTTTCACAGTGTGAGTTCTGTCTGTGACCCAGTTGGCAACCCATCTTGTGACGTAGGAATTTATACCTAGTTTAGTGAGTTTATTTATAATTCCAGAGTGGGGGATGGTATCAAAAGCCTTGGCGAGATCTAGATAGGCTGTGTGAATCACCTTACCCTCATCTATGTCTTTGGTGACTGCTTCAAAGAAGTCTATCAGGTTTAGGAGACATGATCTGACTTTTACAAACCCGAACTGGGTGGGGTCCAGAGTTTGGAGATTACCAATGTCTTTGTTTATGATGATACGTTCAATGGCCTTGCGCAGACCAGGCTCGTCAGACTAATGGGGTTTCCTTACCTAAATGCATCCTGTGTATTTTTGGGGGTTTGTTCTTCAGCGTTATTACTGTTTTGGTCATTGTAAAATAGCGTTATGGCTTCAGGAACTCTGTCTGGGCTCCAATCACAGAATTTGACAAAGCTAATTTCCATGGCCTTCAACAATCCGTTGCAATTTGACTCTTAGTACAATTGTCACAACAGATGGATAATTTTACAGTCAGTAACATCCACAGCCCAGCAGTACAAGGAACAATGGGAGAACAGGTTCAATACTGAATGGATCAAGGGATAATAGCAGGCCTGAGGTTGTGCTTCTGTCTGTCCACACTAATTCAAATTATGGATTTACCCATGGCGAATGGTCCACCTATATTGCAAACTAACAATACTTATACACCTGAACCACCAGCTTTAAATAACTGGATTTACACACATCCTAATCTTGGTTGACAGTCAATAAAATGAACAGAAGCAAAAGACCAGTGAAAGCAAACACCTGACACGTAAATACAAAATCCAAATAGACTTTAATAAATCAAATCACTGGGTCACGAAGCTTTTGGATTTGTGTCCTTCAGTGTGTAAAGAAAGATTTTTCAGCCTTATTTAAATGCTATCAATATAAAAATCACTTGACACAGCTCATTAAACTAGAAATTTCTTCTTAAAGGTATAACGCTAAAGGTCTAGAGTATCAATCTCTAACAAGGAATACATAATATAACATAAAATACCTACTGTATACAAACGTATACAAATAAAGTCTGAAAACTTATTCTAGCTATTTACTTATAAGCATTTGTTTCTTTTTCACAACTGGTTTAAGACTTATATTAGCATTAACTCCAGGTTTAACATCTGCCTGAATAATGTTATCCATTCATACTCGCTCATATCTAGAGCATTATTAATATGAATACCTCTAATCTTTGTATATACAACATTCATAAAGAATTTAAAATCTATGCTTAAAGCCAGCGTCCTCAAGATGTTTTATTAGCACATGTCTGTTCACCTGCCTCCTGATGTCTGATTAATGCTCAGTTCTATCCTTCAACCTACATGTAAACTTTTCTTCATAAAATGCAGTATATTCTACACAGGTAGCAAGGTAGATAGTGTTGCTAGCATTGCATGTAGCCGATTCTTTAAATAAATTTTTTCCTGGATGGGGGGGTGTATAAATTCATTATCAGACAGTATATTAGAACAACATGAGCAGTTATGGCATGGAAATGTCCCTACTCTATTAATTGGTCAATTCTTTTTCTAATGCAAGTCTTTATAACACAGATGTTTCTTCAAACTATTACAGATTGTATGGGAAAAATTAGGTCTATCACTAATAATATTGCTAATCTCTGGTACTGAGGACAGTAGACTCTAGTTTCCAGAAATATTTTTAACATTTTATATCCTCCTATTATACATTGTTGGATAGTTTAAATGCTCATATTTCTTCCTAATATTAATGTTTTGAGCAGAACTGTTATAAGAGAAGTAGGGTTTAGCTATATTGTCTCTGTTATTCAATATTTTTATTTTCAAATCTTCCAAATGGTCAGTATGACAAACCCCCCTCCTTAAAGTGGAGATCATGATAACCTCCTCCTTAAAGTCCGAGATCATCTCATCCGTTTGTTGTTTACATCTGTCATTACTAGTATTTAATCTGCTGACCCGCAATAGCTCTTTAATACACCCTTAAATGCATGGTTAGTATGCACACTAGTGCTGTGCGTGCACCTGTTTGCACACTAGTGCTGTGCGTGGAACTGTTGGAACTGTTTGCACACTAGTCCTGTGCGTTTGCATGCACTTGCATTTTATAAATGGATGTACTGATGACATTATCTTCCCTCTCTATTCTAATGTCCAAGTAATTCATTGCATTTTTAGAATGAGGAATTGTAAACTCAAGAAAGTTAGTGCTATTGTTAAGATAGTTAACAAAAATGTCAAGGTCTCCTATGTCCCCTTTCCAAATTAGAAAAATGTCATCCACAAAACACTTATAAAACAAAATTCTCTCTAGAAATTGTGATGGACCTGTGTAGATGAATTGCTCTTCCCATTGCCCAACCACAATATTCGCATATATATTAGCCACGGGCGTACCCATAACTACTCCCACTTGCTGATGAAGAATATTTTGCAACATAGAATTGGGTTTAAGCAACAACATATTCAACAGCTCACAACAGTTGGTTTTCCTTCTTGACATCTTTCCATGTATACATAAAAACTGCCTTATGCTATCAATGCCAGCATCATTAGGAATAACCGTAGAAAGGGATTTGATATCCATTGTAACAAAGATGTAACCCAATTCACAGTTTACTGTATACCATTCATAAAAGTAGTGTAAAAAATTATTAGTGTCCTTCATGTAACTTTTTAATTTAGGGAGAAACTTATTTAAAACATGCAGCAGGTACATTGGGGCTCAGTGACCCATCCACCTCCATATACAATCGGCATCATAAGAAGTTTCTGAAGTAATTTATGTATTTTGGGATGGCCATAGATGATGGGAGTAATGGGACAAAGAATGCAAAAATAGTTAAACAGATCTTAAGAAATATCACCATTGATCTGGAGTTAATAACAAGGTTCACATTAGAAATACATTAAACATCACGCATACTGATTTCTTTAAATGTAGAAGTGTCACTTAAAAATTCTTTCATCACTGTTTCATAATCAAGAATATTTATAATTACTACGTCTCCACCCTTATCAGCTTGATTACAATTTCATTACTGCACTGAAGCCTCAAAAGTGCTTCATATTCACTAGGTTTTAAGTTGTACCATTTTCTTAAGTCCTTCCGAGCATAAAGCTCATGAAGCTCCCTTTCACAAATAGAAAAAAATGCATTTAATGGCGGGGGGGGGGGGGATTGCTGCTATGAAGGTACTTGCTTGTTTATAATTTGTGTAGTACAAGATAGTGTCTTTAAAAATAAGTTTAAATTTCAGATTTCTAATAAATACCTTCAAGCCAGTGATCGCTTCCACAACTGTGTCATTAGTAGAAGGAATAAACCTTAGTCCTTTCTGTAATAGTTCAAAGTCATTATTGGTGATATTATAATCAAATACATTTACCACTACTTCTGAGTTTTGGTGGCCATGTTTTTTGATGGGCGCCATGTTTGTGGGCGGTACTCTGCCATCTTGTCCCTCGTTATTCTTCTCTTCCTTTTCCTTGGCCTCTTGATTGGTCACGCCTCTTCACATTTCACTTTCTCTGGTTGGTGAAAGTGAAAAGGGGGGCATTGAAAAATCCCGGTGGGATGACCCATTTTGTTCATCTCATTATCAGGCATAAGTACCGGGGATGACTGAAGGGGTGTAGGAGGATTACTATTCAGAGCAGGAGCATTGTTGGTGTTGATATTTCTCATTCTGTCATTAGTTTGTTGCGTATTAGTTGGGAGTGTAAAAACTGTCCAAGTCATGCATAGAACTCTTGAGCATTACGATCCCCATGCAATTTGTCTTTCCCTATTGGTTTATTTTGGTTTAATTGCCCTTTAGGCCAGAAGAAAATATTTTTCAAGTCAAAATCTCTTAATAGCTTGTGTTTTTTGGTATTTTGTAGTTTCTCATCATAGTTAGCTCATTTGTCAAGCATTGTGTTATACAGAGCAGCATTACACTAACGTCTGGTAGGCTAATCAGTTCATTTTCAAGTTGGAGTATCTCGCCCTGTAGTTTATGTTCAGTTTTACTGAAGAATTGATTCATCAGGGACATATACTCCTCACTTAGCCTCAAATTTAAAGTCTGTCAGTTTTGTAGGAGCTCAGGGTGCACATTTCCATATGAAGACATTTTTAGTATCCTGAGAGCCCAAAGGACAATTCCAAGCTCTAAGTAGGTCAAAGAACTGAAGCGCTGCCATTGTAGATTTTTAAAAATGCATACCTTTTTCTCAGGTGCCTCAGTTTTGTCCTTGAAAGTTTTATTTGGTTAACTCATACAGACATCATTAGAGGGGTTAAAGTCCTTGAGATGTATAAGCAAGGGATTGTTTGGTATATTCAACATACCATGGATAGAATGACCAGTATGATTATTGCTTTGACTAGATCATATAAAAACAGGCAGTATTATATCAAAAATCTGTCAAGTGCCCAATGCTGATCCAAAAACCAGGAACAAATAGTAGAAAGGACCAGTACTAAGGTAAACATTCACTGAAACAACCAAAAGTCCAAATAGAAGCAACAAGTCCAGTGAAAGGAAACAACCAACATGTAGAAATAAATCCAGACAAAACTTAGAAATAAATCCAGACAGAACTTAATAAATCCAAATCACAAGGTCACAAAGCTTTTAAACATGCGTCCTTCTTCAGTGTGCAAAGAACAAAACAAAACCGATACAATTATTGTCAAATGAAATGAATACAGGTTTTTGAAAATTAAAAAATTACAGCTAGAAAATGCTTATTTCACTGAGTGTATTAAAATCAAATTGGTACCAAAAGGGTTACAAATGTGGCGGTTTCCTGCTGGCCTTGTACCCGACTCCCCATTACATAAATAATTATTGTTTTTTTTACAGACATGTGTATGAATACATGGACTTGCTTATCAAATATAATTCTAAGACCAACAATGAGCTATTCAGCAATACTGATGTTTAGGAAAACTTAATTACCAATGATTTAGAATGTGAAATACATAGGTTTGAACATGCTCCTATATTTAAAAGTATTGAGGAGGATGTAGAAATCATCTGTAGCTGTAAAATTAAACTATTAGAATGGGACAGAAGGTATTACGTTAAAAAAAAAAAAAAAAAAAAAGAGGACGTACCCTGTTCCATCAACTTCCCAAGTCTGCGATTTAAAATTTCAGAACCAACAACTACTCCTCAATCTTGAATTTTTTATAGAAGAGGAGCAAGAGCCAATAGCAATGCTAACGTAGTAATATACACACGTGTATATATATATATATATATATATATATATATATATATATATATATATATATATATATATATATAGGAGCATCAACACATTTTAACAAGCAATAACATGTTTTTAGACAAGATTTTTTTGTTTGGGAAGGTGACATTACAAATTTTAATGATTTCACTGAATATTTAACTAACACAACTTCCTTTTTAAGATTTAAGAGCAATGTAAGTACAAATTTTATTGACCTTTTAGATATTACAGTTTTAACAATGTAACAGAAGCATTAGGTACTAAACTTTACAAGGAATTCATACCTACACAGGAGCAGCAGTCATCCTCAGTATATGTTCAAAAATGTTGGTAAGAACCAATGTACTAGAGTTTCCAAGTTGAATGCCTCTAATGAGATTATGATTGTGCAGCTTAATGGTGCTTTTTCTGACTTTAAAGACTAGGGTTACAAAAATAATGAGTCAAAGGATGCCTACAATGATGTCCTCTCATTAAGACATACTAAAACGAGGCCCACATTTGATAAATCTGACACTATAAATATGGATTTAGCTAGCAGATATTCTAGGGTTAGATGCTTGCTTACTTACAATGCCAGGACTAATGATTTTAATGAAATATTATTAGGAGTTGTTACTGAAATTAATCAAGTGCTTTCTGATACACCAGCCTTTGGCCATAAGAAGGGACACCAGCCTTTGGCCATAAGAAGGCACAATTTCAAAAACAAGCTATGCTATAAAGAACAAAAAGTTAATAAGTTCTAAGAAGAAAGCTATTTTTAAATGTGGTAGGTGCAGGTCCTGCCAGTAACCCCTTTAAAAACATCCAGTTACCTCTGTGGTATTTAAGTTATATGATTATGGTAATTGTAATACCAGTAATGTATTTTATCTTGCCTTATGTCAAAAATGCACTGCATTCTATGTGGGCAAAACAAAACCGAAATGTAAAGATTGGATAAGTAAACATCTACATTATCTGACACAAAAACATAAGTTACTAGTGCTCTGTAAAACACCAAAGGTCATGTTTTTAAGTTTTCAATTTTATGTGTTACTAATAGTGGTGGAAATATTGTACATCAGATTGAATTAAATGAATTTTATGCGTAGATGCACATATATTGCCAGGCTTGAATAGTACCATCTCTTTAAAATGTTTGCTTGTTGAATGTCAAAAGCATGTGTAATTAATTAGGGCGTCGCTATATAAATGAGTTTGTTGATTCAACATTTCTGTTCTAAGCCTGTAGGAGAGTGTGTTTTTACTCATGTTTCATTAAAGTGTTCTTGGTCTAGACTAGCAGTTTGTGTGTTCCCATGGTTCTTTGTTCTGCTACGTGCTTATAGAAGAGAATTATGAACAGAATACCAACATCCCAAAATGTTAACTATTTAGGTCAAGAAGAATTGCCAAACTTGAGAAGATTGGAATGAATAAAATCAAAAGCAACAGAACCGAATCAACCAGTCAAGACCACATTAATATACCAAGCCCCCGCAGGGAAGCAAAGTCCAGAGGGGTGCACCTCAGAAGGGCAGACCAAATGCCCTGAGGGGAGACCGAGAATACAGTATCAAACACAGCAGAACCCACATTGGCTTTGAACTATACACTGTTGAATAATGAACTGTAAAAGTTATGTGACCAAGCTGAAAACAGCAACGATCATTTCATATCCCCTTCTAGTATTATATAAAAAAAAAAAACAGAGTGGTGATTTTAATGTGTACAATTACTTCTCCTGCCACATCGATATGAATAGTGTAGATTTGTTTTCTAGAGGCCTAACATTCATTCCCAGCAAACACGCAGACATGGCATATTTTAATAGACCTAAAACAATATGTAAGGAAGTTAAATTTCAATGTTATGTGTCAGAATACTGATGTAGAAATGGATACTGTACTATTGTCCAATGCATATAATCCTCCTTTACACCAAGATATTCAATTGTATGAGAGAATGTGCAAGTCTGACATAAGGAGAGCTTTGAAGTATAATTCTAACTGTTCTAACTTTAACAATCTCACTGAGAAAGAAAAATCACAACTGCACAATCTTAGAAATAATCAGATTAGTAATTATGAATAAAGCTATTTGTTCAAAATGGAACATATATTAGTAGATGACACATATATTCCTGTTTCTATTAATGAACTAAATAGAACATATAGGGTAATTAGACAATCTACAAGATCTGTTCAAATTAGTACAGAAGAATTTAATTACCCAAGTATAACTAATCCTATACCCCCATCCATTTTCGGAGTCCCAAAGATTCACAAAATTATTGCACAACCCCCAGTGCACCATATTGTTGCTGCATGTGACAGTATTTCTTACCCATGCACTAAATTTCTTTATGAAAAACTAAAAACCCTTGTTCAACAGGAACATGTTTGTTATGATTCATAATATGGGTTTAGAATGGTTTCTTGAATTATTTGAAAAAGAAATTCTACAAGAACAAGTGAACTTATAAGAACACCTACTAGAAATAGTACTGAAAAACAATCAAACCTTTGAAAAACAGCTGTTTTTATAGAGTACAGGGGTTGCAATGGAATCTCCATGTGTGTGGGGTATACAAAAACATAGCAATGATTAAATGGGAGAAAAATATCCATTTAATTCTGTGTTTCTTTCTTATTGCAAGTTTTACACAAGCTTTATGGATGATGTGTATTTTATGGCAAGGGGAATAAGAGCTAATTTCTCAATTTATTGATTACATTTCAAAAAGTCAGTACTAAGATTAATGTAATCACATAGTCCATGATGAAAACATTGCATAGCTAGATGTCTAGCTTGCAAAAGAACAAAACAAATAAAAGATTCCTTTCAGAGATATACAGAAAGCTGACTTATTCCAACAGATTTTGGCATTTTTCAAGCGCACATCCATTAACCCAAGAAAAGGCTGTTATAAATGGGCAGTTTGCACGCGTTGCTAGGATGGTTACCTTAGAAGATGACTTCTGGGATGGATGTTTAAAATTAAAATTTTTAAAACATGGGTATCCTGTTGACTTCATTGCTAATGCTATGTATGAACTTATTAATAAATGAGAGAAACCTATCTTCAAGCCTATTTCTACAATACAGCTAGTATTGCGGTAATAATAGATCTGTAAACATTCATATTAATAATATGGAAAGTTCATTGCACTAGTAGGCAATCTAATTTTAAAAGTGCATTTATTACTACTTTTTCTATGGATAGTAATGTGATAAAGCATATTCTTGTAAAAAAAAACTGGCCCAGTCTGTCAGATGACAGAGTGGTATATTGCTCATTGTGAACCACGTGTCCTGGGTTCTATATTGGAAAAACTGAAAGAAAGTTTCAAGACAGAATTTATGAGCGTCTGTATGATATTAGAAATGAGAGACCCTCAACTGCCTTATCAAAGCATGCACAGGAAAACCTGGGTCCTGAATTTAAGTTTGTAATTATCGAACAATTGCCCTTGAATGAGAGGGGAAGATCATGGACTGTAAAACTTGAGAAATGAGAACTATACTGGCAATTGCAAATAACTCTAATAGCTGGCAAGGCCTTAAACAACTGACTCTAAACTGTCTTAAAACTAAAAGCTAACATAACATAAAAGATGCTTGGTTTGATACAGATCTTTTTGTTTTAAATAATGAATAATTGACTATTCACAATTTACGGTGTTAAATGTTTAAAGTCTATAGTTCGCACAGACTTAGTTTTTACATGTTTATGTTTGTATACGTATAATTAGTAGTTCTCCTTAAATGTCCCACTCGTATTAAGGCGCTTGGCAGTCACATGATTCAATATCAAATATTGGTTGGGTTATAAAAAGGTAAAGTTTTTAAATGAAGGTTATTGATGAATTTTTTTTTATTTTAAAAAGTGAAAGTGCTCATCTTAATAAAACTACGGATTTTGGTATCAGTCTGGAAGAGAGTTTCCTTACTTAAACACAACTTGTGTTTTTTTTAGGTTTGTTCTTCAGTGTAGTTACTTTGACATTCGTGCTTGACTGTCACAGATCTTCTCACACAATCCATCTACCTCTTTGCTGTGCACTCTCATTTCCTCTTAACTTCTGTGTGCCACAAATCATCTTCACCCGATTGTTTTCTGCTTTTTGGCACATGTGGCTGAAGCATCCGAATCTGTTCTCCTTGATTTTATTTTTTGAAAATGCAGCTACTTTGGCTTCTGCCCTTATGTCCTCTTTTCTT
Organism: Protopterus annectens; assembly: GCF_019279795.1. Taxonomy (NCBI): domain Eukaryota; kingdom Metazoa; phylum Chordata; order Ceratodontiformes; family Protopteridae; genus Protopterus; species Protopterus annectens. The sequence goes on from NC_056748.1 coordinate 1,075,323,955, forward strand.
CATCTGTCCCACAGTGAGCATCTTACCACCCTTCTCCGGGACTTCATTTCCATCACCTCTAGCTTCCTCAACTGCTCTGCCTTTACTGCTCAGGTTTCTGTACCATACAGTAGCACTGGTCGCACCCCTGTTTTGCATACCTTACTTTTCAGCTTCTTTGACATTCTTCTGTCACACACAAGCCCTGACACTATGCATGTTGGCTGCAGCTCCTCTGATTCTAGCCTTGATGTCTTCAGACTTCTCAACCACCCTTCCCAGATACTTGAAGCTGTTGACCTGTTCCACCATCTTCCCTCCTATTTCAAATCTCAGCTTCTTCTGATTTCCCCAATTTGCTGCCATCCCATGTTCCTTCAATTTTTAATTCCACTATCCTATCCTTTACTGAACTTCTTACTCAAAAAGTCTGCCTGTAAAGCTGCATCATCCTCATACAGACACTTTTTTTTAAACACCTTTACTGAATTACCACTTGTGACCTAGGCAAATTTACATTTATATAAAAGCAAGCAAACTATAACAAGTTCATTTTTACAAACATACTTCACATATATTGCTATATCATATAACCTAAGCAATATTACATACATTATTTAATTCCTGCCCTTTTTTAAACATGAAACATCTTTATTAAACCATCACTTATAGGTTCATAGGTAGTTACTAGGCTATTGGCCCTAGGGCCTATATAATCCTAGCTAAATGGTACACTGGCTTTTGCCACCCAGGAAAATTATTTTCCTGTATCCCTGTCAAGCAGAGCCACAGAAGTGATCCCCGGGGTGAATTTCCTATCTCCCATCCAATCATCAAGATTTTTCTTAAAGAGTGCTAATAAGGAGCTTTGTTTGATATAGATAGGTAGTTTGTTCCAGAGTATGAGAAGTCTCTGGGACAGGAATCTATTCCTACAGCATGTTCGGTTTATTTTGGTGACAAGGCTTAGGTCCCTAGAGCGTGTAGCTCGGAGGGGTTGGGATTTCTTTAAGTGGAGCATGTCCAACAGCTCTGGGTTTGGCATAGTTTTGTATGTTAGGCAGAGATCACCTCCGAGTAGGCGATATGTGAGAGATTATAGCTATAGTTTTTAGAGACGTTCTGCATAGGGCATCTGTTTGAGGCTGGTAATCCTCTTTGTGAAGTATTTCTGAGGCCTTTCCAGTTGTTGTAGATGTCTTGTGAGGTACATACCAAAAGGGACGTTGTACTCTATAATGGGTCTAATGAGTGATGAGTAGAGAGGAACAATGACCTATTTTTTCCTGGATGAGAAACCTTTTGTGATGAGGTGTGCCACGTAGAAGAACTTTCTGACTACAGTTGCGATGTGACTATCAAAAGAGAGACTACTGTCCACCTGGGTCCCAAGGTCTCTTATCACACATTCAGTGTTACATAGATTGCTGCCTATGTGGTAGTTCACGGGTACAGAGTTTTTACCAAATGGGATGACACTGCACTTTTTGGCATTGAGCTTGAGGCCATGGCGTTGACACCAGGCATCTGTCTCAGTGAAGCCCTTCTGTAGGATGTCCACGTCATTTGGGGACTTGACTATGGCTCCTAGTTTGCAGTCATCTGTGAACTTCATTAGCCAGAGGCCTTCTGTGTTAGCCTGCACTTCAGAGAAGTAGATACCAAACAGGAGAGGTCCCAGGACAGAACCCTGTGGTACTCCACTTGTCACTGCTTTGAGGTCAGATTTGGAGTCTGAAACGTTTACAGTGTGGGTTTTGTCAGTGAGCCAGTTGGCAACCCATCTTGTGACATAGGGATTTCTACCTAGTTTAGTGAGTTTAGCTATAATTCTAGAATGGGGGATGGTGTTGAAAGCCTTGGTGAGGTCAAGATAGGCTGTGTGAACCACCTTACCCTCATCTATGGCTTTGGTGACTGCCTCAACAAAGTCAATCAGGTTCAGGAGGCATGATCTGGCTTTCACAAACCCGAACTGGGTGGGATCTAGAGTTTGGAGGTTACCAATGTCTTTGTTTACGAGTTCCATGATGATACGCTCCATGGCCTTACAGACTAGGCTCATCAGGCTAATAGGTCGATAGTTCCTGGGATCAGTGGTGGCTCCCACTTTGTGGAGTGGGATAACTGTTGCTGTGCGCCATTCAGTGGGCACAAAACCTGATGCGAGGCTTTTCTTTTGCATTACTATTTCGCTTGAAGGTAAATCTAGGTTTTTCATCTAAAATTTCCTTCAAGTGATTGTCACTTCTTAGTATCTTCCAGTTTTGCTAAATAAGATCACATATCTCATGCACATTGTTACTATAAAACATAGTATTACCTTGAGTTTTTTGTCATATTTATTCAATGGCTTCAACTTCTCTCCCTGCTGTTCTTTACTACCAGAAAACCATGGTCTAGCCCTGGCTTCCCTGTTAGATAGTATATTAATCTTATTTTTTTCTACATTTTCCTTTAAATACCCCCTTTTCCTTTAGATGTTCATCTAACACATCCATTTCTTTGTGAAACTCATTATTGTCTGTGTACAGCCGAGAAACTCTGTATCCTTACATAATATTATGAAAAGTATGCCTAGGATGCATGCTATGTGCATTCAAATAATGATTTCTCCAGCATTGTTTCCTATGCAAGGTGGTGTTTATCTTACCAATTACATTTTTATTTAATGTGATATCTAAAAAGGCAATGGTCTCATTGCTGTGTTCTGAGAACCTAAGAAAGTCTGTAGTTTTCTCCAGGTAATCAACAAAGTTTAACAGTTCATCACTGCCCTGTGCCGACGACAAACAAATCTGGCATAAAAAAATTGTTGAAGTCTTTCATAGATGCTCACATTTAAAATAGTTTTATCTTCCCAGAAGGCCAACACTAAATTAGCATATGAGTTGGCACAGGGTGTGTCCATGGCAACACCGTATACCTGCCTGTAATGTGTTCCATTACAAAGAAAGATGTTATTTTCTAACACCAGTGCTAGTGCTTCCAAGATTAAAGTATTGGTATTCTCATTAAATATATTAACTGTATGCAGTACCTCTTTCACTGCCTTTAACCCACATTCATTTGTGATGACCGTGAACAAACTGTTGATGTCCATGGTTATCGTCAGCACATTCTTCAAACCTAAAGTTTGGCAAGCATCATACAATTTTGATAAGAACTGTGCAGCATCTTTCAAAATCCTAGGAAAATAAGCAAGCAGATTTTTCAATTTTGCTTCTACCCACATAGAAAATGTTCAGTAACCCACCCCCTCCCTGAGACTGTGGGTCTCATCAGTGGGGGTAGGGTATTTTTATGCATTTTGGGTAGTGCTTTAAAAATAGGAATTAGTGGATGTTCAATGCTTAAAAATTCATATAAGTTATCATCTAACACTCCATTTATTCTTAAAGCCCTCATCTTCTTACCAACATTACTTATATTTTGCTTAACCATCAAAGGTGGGCTATTTCTATAAGTACTGATATCACTGGTTATGGCATCCAAGGATTATATGTATGCTCAAGATAAAGTCTTATTTCATCCTCACAAGTTTTTAACATTTAACTGAACAGGAAGAACTCAAGTGGACTTTTAGACTTAGAGCACACATTCCACCTGGTTTAAACTTAATGGTTACCTTAAAGCCTTACCTAAGAGAACTAGACAAATCCATTGAGTTCTAATTAAATGATTGTATCATGTGACTGATTTTAACTATTTAAATAATGTTTTAAGATTGTTGTCATTATTTGTCTGAAGAAGCTGCAAGGTGAATATGTGTCTACACTTGTGATTTTCCTATTTGCTTTCTACATTAAAGTTTTCATTAGTTTGTGGTTACGGTAACCAAGTACTGCTCTGAGCATGTGCAGATTTCCTTACAACACTCGAGAAAAACTGATGGACAGATTTATCTCCTCCTGAACTGGATATTGAGCCAGTGGACATGGAAAGATTTGACAAGTGTTAGGTGGAGTCCACCTCTGTAGCTGAAACCCAATTTTCTTTTTTTCACAGTAAGAGAGTCAATTTGTTATTGGTAGGGACTGAAAAAAGCTGCCAAGATGTATTAATTCACAAATTTTATCAGAAAAGTTAGTTTCTATAAGTAGCAAATCTCCATTGGTTGAACTGTCCCCAAGTTTGTCTGGTGTTACAAAAATTGCCACAAATTTCTAATGTACCACATTGTGGTAGTTCCTGGGAGGAAGAAACCTGTTATGTGGTGTCCATATTAATTGAGTTGGACAGTCACCCTTCACAATGCTTTTTAGCCAAAATTTGACAAGTCTATCATAGGGATGTTCTTTTCTGAAAATAACAGAGCTGTATCTGCTACAAAGAAATGCTCTTGTTTGTTGAACTGGTCAATCCGTATGGAAAGTATGTTTACAGCTTATTTTTATAACACAGTGAATGGACATGAACAAAGTCTTTTCTGTTTAACAACTCTTCCAGAGAAAAGTCTTGCAATAATTTTATCTTCTATCTAGCTAGGAAGAGGGATCTGCTTTCCTTTACTGATAACAGATTCTTTTTCAAGAAAACTCAACCAAAAATTGCATTGCACAGCGGGTGGGATACAGAAAGAACAGAATGTAGAGCACTGAGCACCTCTTTATATAGTAATTTATGGCAAAGTGTTTTGGAAAACTGAAACCTCATGAAAATAAAGATAATCAACCATGCAGGCCAGTGATGGCAAGCCGGGGGACCCCTTACAGAATCAAAGGCCATATACCTAGATTATCTACTAAACCCCCTAGCTGAGAAGAACACATCATATATACGATTTTATGGACTTTTTTGAGAAAAAGAAGCATTATCATTGAAGCCAACAGCATTTTGCTAACAGTCAATGTAGGGTCATTATATACTATGCTTCTTCATAATTACTGCATAGAAGCAGCTGTTGACTCCTTTAGGAGACACTGTAATGGTACAGAAGCACAGCTAGAAAAGTTATACTCTTCCATTCCCCATTTGGAAGGGATAGAATGGGTTAGTTATATAATGAGAACAAAAGGTGCACCAGTAGAAGAATTAAGTTTAATAGAAGAAATTCTAGAATTGATTCTGGCAAACAACTTTATACTGTTTGAGAAGAAATATTTTCTCCAGCAGATTGGCGTCACAATGGGCTCAACTTGCGGAGTGAGCTTCGCCAATCTGGTAATGGGGTACTAGGAGGATGAATACATCAAGAAGGAACACATAGTAAGTAAAATTTATTTTAATACAAGATTCCTGGATGATATTTTAAGGATCAAAGGTGGTGAGAACACAGCCAGGGACCATGTTAGCTATTTTAATGGCACTACCGATGTTTTAAAATGACCAAGCCGAAAGGATTATCTACTTAGATTTAAGGATGGATTTGGTTAACAGAAATTGCATAGCAAAAATACTCAGGAAGGGAATGTATTCAAATGCCCTATTACCTTATTTTAGCTGCCATCCCTTGCACCAAAAACAGTCTGTGGTCAAGGACCAATTGGTCAGGGCACCGAGAATGATTACAAAAGAAGATATTTTAATAGAATGTAATGTGCTCAGGTGCATGTTCCTGAAGAGAAGTTATGTTACCCTGACACTAATTAAAAAACTAACAGATGAGATTCAGAGTAAATGGAAAAGTGGCATTTACCAACCAATCCTTAACCAACTAAGTAGAGATAAACAGGAAAGTACAGAGGGACAGAGTAATTTAAATGTGGTCCATCAGATTTTCATTTCATATAGCTTCATAACATCATTTAGTGTAGAAGTGAATGACATTAGGAACATCATACATAAAAACTAGGATTTAATAATGAATGAAATTTCTTTAAGGCAGAAATTAAAACAAACTACAAGTGATTTTTAGTAGAGTCCCAAATTTGAAAACCCTACTTGAAAGAGGGACCACAATGGCATTCAACAAATGTGGGATGTTGAGATGTGCCATGTGTAATTATTGCAAACATATGGAAATAGACCAAAATATGCCATAAGGAAGAAGGAATACATTAGACAGAAACTTGATTGCCAATCTAGAATGGTAGTGTACATGGCCCAGTGCCAACATTGTCCGGTATTTTACAAAGGGAAAACAGACAGGAAACAGAGAGTGTGTTTATGAACACCTTTATAGTATATCAAGGAAATAACAGGAAAAAGTGCTCTCAAGACACATTACGGACCAGGAGGACCATAAGTTTAAATTTCAGGCTATAGATCAGGTAAGTTCAGAGTGACCGAGGGGGGCCATTCGCCCTGATGTTAGAGAAGTTATAACTTTTATGGCAGCTTCGGACCAACACCTGTCACTTCTCAGGTCTTAATGAAATGAGTTGAATTTTATGCATACTACAGTTGAAAAGCCTTTCGGGGTGATATAATACAAACTGAGACAAGAAATAGGCATAGATCAAAATTATTATTCATTGTATAATTTTGATCATTTTTCACAAAAACTTTTAAATTGTACACATATATTTTGATTTTTAAACAAAAAGTAATGGGGGATTATACCACTGGTTACAATTGCAGTACAATTTAAAGTGGTGTTAAGCTTTGAGTAAGGCAATACAAGGGATAAAAGGGTTAATTGTAATGAGGTTAAGCAGAATGTATTTCTGATTGGTGTACGACAGGAAATTAGGATGTATTTAAATGTTTGTTTGTAACAATGTTTTTATCTGAAGAAGTCCCACTAGTGAGACGAAAAGCACTTTATATTAAAACAGGTTTTGTTTATCTTGATAGAGTTTGACTTTGGTTCTACAGCAGTAACTGGGTATTTACAGCTAGAAAAGTTAAGTAAGCTCATACATTTGGTACTAGATTTTAACTTTACCTTCTACAGGAAACATTACAAACAAAAGATTGGAATAGCTATATGAGCAGCGATGCCTTCCTACATAGCTAACATAGCCCTGGCAAGTGGAAAGAGGATTTTGTGTTCAGCAAAAGAAATTTCATGCAGCACATCTCATGTTTTCTTCATTTCATTGACAATATTTTTATTGTACAGAAAGGTGACACTTTACAGCTAGAAGAGTTTTTCAGGTACTGCAATCTAACTTCACCTCCTGCCACAGCTCAAGCACATGCTTAGACGTGGCAGTTTCCAAGGACATTAACAGCAGCAGGATTTTCACAGATCTGTACCAAAAAGGAATGAGAGTGATTTTCTTACTCCACAGTAAAGGTCTGCATCACACCGAGGCAACATATAACGTGGTTAAACCCAGGGATATAGGTTAACTCCAGTTACCACAAAGATGGAACCTTTTCAGAGAAACCTTAATGATTTGGAAAATGATTTCTTAGCATGGGTTATGCAAACCACATGTTAAGAAACATCTTTAAACCAATCATTGAACTTAAAAATAGCAATGTACCCAGACTAAACAGACTCATTAGAAGAATTAAAGAAATCTGTGGACAATAAATCAAAAGGCAGCTGCAGACTGATATGTACTATAGATTTTCATTGTGTCAAGAATATTATCAAGGAGAACTGGGCCATAACAGAAAGCCCTTATCTTGTAGATATTTTGGGTGAAGCCCCGATCTTTGTACATAGGAAGGCTAGAAATATTAGGAGCGTTGTAAAATTAAAACCTACACCACAGGAAAAGAGCATGAAAAAATGTCAAACTGTTCATTTCATGCCTACATTCAGAGGGAGAATCTTTTTACTGTCCATATTTAAACATTTTTTTTAAGACTAATGCAGGCAGAGACTGCAACTCTACACAAGTAGTTTAGAGGGCTAGTTGCAATGAATGTGGTGCATTTTATGTGGGAAAGATTATTAATAAACTGAAACAAAGGATTTCCAGTCATCTATCTGAGATTTGATCTAAATGCAGAAACAATACCCTAGATAGACACCTTCAGCTCCACAGATGACACTCTGCGTTTAAATTTCAAATACTTGATCACACAAACCACACTGAACTTGAAGGAGACATCCCAAATACTTTAGAAATGGAAAACTTATGTGGCAACCAAGGCTGAACTATTTTAGAAGGCCTGGACTAAATTATTATTGCTCAATGAAAAGTGTACTCGAACCAAGAAAGTTACCCTGTTGTTTATAAGACTGAAGGTGTGAACTAATTTGCAATTACTAACAATGTTAATTATTAACTTTTGTAAAAGTTTAAAATTTTAATAATTAGTATTATGGTACTGTCTTAATTATTGTTTTAGCGGATACATTTGTATGTAAATATTTATTTTATAATAGCCATTTCTAAATATTGAAATGTTGATTCGAATTATAATCTTCATTTTACACTATTATTAGAAACAGGACACACTCTTAAAACACATTTTTACAACTAGGACGATTGATTACAGTAGACCCACATTTGAGTAGTAGGTGCATATTCTGCAGATGTCATGACATTAATTCTGGTTTATAACATTTTAGTGCAAACAGGGACAGCTTTAATAGCTACACTCTTATTAATGAGGGGTTTAATGCTATTTATTTTATCTGGCTCCGATAGATTAATTTCTGATTTTTTTAAATGGTTGACTGTTAATTTTTTTTTTTCTTTTGGTTTAAACAAACAGCAGAGCTAGATTCTGTATAGCACATACAACAGTCTAGCCTTTATAGGTTGTAAGCTTTTAATGCACAGTGTTAACTGGACACACACTGAGTATTAGGGGCGGACATACTATATGTTTATATTGAATAGCCAACTCACCATAACAAGTGTGTTACTTATCAAGTTCTGATAACCATGACATAAGTTCACTTTTCTCTTACTGCGGTTTGATTCAATTTAGGAAGAGAGTGATATGGGGGGTTTATTAAGGCTTGTCATCTGTCTGCAAAAGCTATGGCTTTTTGAGTGGTACTTGTGGGTTCTTCACTGTGTAATTAGCAAAGCAGCTGTGACAAAGAAATATCTTCTTTTTTGCCTCAGTTATGCAGTCCTGGATTTAGTATTTTCAGAGATGCAGGATGATTGTTATTTATAAAAACAATTAATAATTTTTCAATATAATCAATTAGATCAGAATTCACACCACATTGACAACTGGCACAAAACCACTATTTATATAGGCCTTTATTGACAAAACAAACATTGTTCGCTGTATATTACATGGGATTGCTGTAGATATGTTTTGTGCAGCACACTTTGATGTTGTGAACATCATTAGCAAAGGAACAAGATTGGTAAATCTGAGCAGGTCACTAAATACACATACAAAAATAGGATTAAAAAATGTTGGTGCATGCGCATGTACATGTGTGTGCGCGTATGCACTTTACTTTCTTTAATATGTGTCAAAAGATTTTAATACTCTTAACATATACTGGAAGAATCACGCAGATAAAAATAAGCAAAAAGGTTTATTTTACATGCATGGAGACATGCCACAAAGTACATGGTATGTCAGCAGTCTAAATTCTGTACACTTCACATGGGTTTTTATACCCTTCCCTGCACGTACACAGTGGCTGGTTACTAGACAAGGAATTTCACTCAAAGCTATAAGTTCACATCCTGGAGCCTTAGATGGTCAGAGGTCAGGCACAAGATAAGCTTGTGCCTGGATCAAGATATCATCTGTGCATTCCTCTTTGGTCAGCAAATCCTTTACAAGAAAAACAACTTATTTTAGCTTATTTCTTTGCATGCAATGCAGTTTTACATTTTAACCCTTACTATACATGATACAAAGATGTTGAACACAAAGTTTCTTACTACATTTCCCCCCTAACAACGCTTTGTATCATCAGTAATACATTTTATTCATACAGTTTTTTGCATGACTCGTGTTCTCTATATTCAGAATAATAAGCTTTAGTTGCATTGGCAGGCAATACATTTGATATTATCATTCGGATGCAAGGAATACAGCATCAACCCAACAGTAGGAATATAATGGCACCAACACATATAGCAATTAAGACATTCATAAGTACTGTTCCCCAATTTCCAAACCAATTTTGGAAAAAGTCAGTTAATGGATTCTGTCCTGGTTTTGTAAGTTCAGAAACTTGTTGTAGGATCTCTAGATGACTGTCAATATCATGTTCGTTATCTGGGATGAACGAACAACACTCCTCCTGGATAAGAGCACAAGTACCTCCTTTTGCCGCTAGGGTGAAATTGAGCACCATACGATTCTGCAACACTACAGTCCTCATTGCAGTTAACTCATCCGTCACCAATTTTAGCGCAGAAAAAGTTGCATTGCTCAGAGTTTCTAACAATTTTGACAGTTTTCTGAGCTCCCAAATGGATTTTACTGTCCCATAAGCTGGAAGAATACCAGCCCAGGAAATAACATCATCGCCCAAGTCCATGTGTGATAGCCCCTTGCTGCTACTATGGGCCAAATCGTGGTGATAGATCCAGGATGCATCAACGTTACCTACGGGATTAACAGGTTTATCAACAGCACGTACATTTCGTATTTTACCTTGGGGAAGAGAAAATGTTATAGCTGGTGCTAAATAACCCAAAAAACAACTGCCTGACCAATTCTTTGGTAACCATTTGTATGCTTTTCTACCACAGATAAAATAACAATCATTTACTTTAAGTGTAATATTGACTGGAACAGAGTGATTTCCTTTGTCTTGCAGCCCTTTAAACAAGAGATCATACACAGATAACATTTTTTCAAAGAAACTTGTGCCATTAATAATCCCTGTACTATTAACAAGCACTCTTATAGGCTTGAAACTCGTTGCACAGTGCCCATCTATTGTACAGTTATGAATTATTGTTACATTACACTGACTCCATCCAACCTTGATCTTGCCAGATCTTTGAAAACATACAGTTCCATTCTGGCGACCCATGAGGGGTAATGCTATTTTATCCTTCAAGGCTACATTTGAAGTTTCAAATAGTAAATTAGTCCATGTATCATTTGCCCCCAAAGGGACTGTACCTAACATTAGACCACCATGTACAGTAGGGATAGCCGTGCATATCCAACAATTTGAAACATTAAAAGATAGAGCATATGCATACTTAATAGCTTGGTATGTATTAAAAGGCGGATGCCAAGCCGTATTCCCGTCTCTCTTTACTTGGCTAGTCTTGTCTGAAAATAAAAACGGCCAAAACAGAAAAGTAACAATCACACTTATTAACAACAAAATTATTTTGGAATGCTTTTGGGGGAAAGGCTGCTCCCTTACGGTATTTCTCTGCATTGCTACAATAGTCAGACATTCATACAAAACAAGATTACTACTAATCAGTGTTCCTCAGGGGAACTCAAGTTTTTGTCCAGTTCAAACTGTTTTACCAGTTTACAGTGTGTCAGATGGATCCACGATGTTCTTTCTTTTATTCGGACTGCTGTAGGTGTTGCAATCAAAACCTGGTATGGACCTTCCCACTTTGGCGAGGCCCAGTTTTTCCTCTTGACAATTTTAATCCAGACCCAATTTCCTGGTTCCACTTCCAGGATCCTGTTGTTCTTCTGATATGAAAAGCAATCATTCGTTAAAGAGGTGTTAGTCCTGGTCAGCAATTTCCTCATGTAATCTGCTATCTCTTCACCCCCCCCTCACGTTCCGCAGGCAAAAGATGTTGCCACTGCGGGACGTAATAAGGTCTCCCGTATAATAGTTCAAATGGTGTGACCCCTTTTGAGGTGAGAGTGGTACGCATGGACAGGAGTGCCAGAGGCAAGCAGTTTATCCACGACTGATGTGTCTCGGCCATGAGTTTACGTAACTTGCCTTTGAGAATGCCATTATGGCGTTCAACCAACCCTGCTGACTGTGGGTGGTAGGCACAGTGATGTTTTAACTCGATCTGAAAAACGGAGGCCAGCTTTTGAATAACTTGGTTCACGAAATGTGTGCCATTATCAGAATAGATGCGTGTAGGTAGCCCAAAATGAGGGATAATGTTATTTGTAAGGGCCTTGGCTACTGATAGTGCATCTGGGTGTGCTACCGGAAAAGCTTCGACCCATTTTGTAAAAGAGTCAATAATGACTAACACAAATCGCTTCTGTTGAACAGGAGTTAGTTCAATAAAATCCATGCAGATTGTGTGAAATGGATACGGAGGCAGCGGAAAAGCTGCTGAGGTGATTCGCACCCCACCACCATGGTATCGTGCACAAAGCAGGCACGATAAACAAAATCGTTTAGCGTATGCTATAGAGCCCTTGGTCCAGAAAATTTGCTGGATCATTTGAACCATAGCAGCAGGGCCCAGATGCGAGGGGCCATGCGTCACTAATGAGGCATACCTAAAAAGGTTTGTTGGCAAGCCATACTTATCATTTGGACCTACAAAAACCCCCTGCTTTTGAATAGCCCCATATTTAACCCATCACTGTTTTTCCTGAACTGTACTAAGTTCCTGCATTACCTGTAAAGTTTGTAGATCAAATTTATCTGTAGGGTAAAGTTCCTTCTGTGTGGACTCGAGTGCAAAGGTAGAGGTTAAGGCTACGCTTTTTGCAGTTTTGTCAGCCAGTGCATTTCCAAGTGATACTGGATCCTTGGCATTCGTGTGCGCTGCACACTTGCATATGGCCAGTCCCCGTGGCAGTTGGACAGCTTGTAAAAGGCTAAGGATTAAATCCTTGTGGGTTATTTCCTTTCCTGAGGCCGTAACCATTTCCCTATTTTTTCATTGCTGTGCAAAGACATGGACCATGGAAAAAGCATACTGACTATCTGTGTAGATAGTAACTGCCTTATCCTTGGAGATGGTGCATGCTCTGGACAAAGCAATCAATTCGGCCGCTTGCGCAGACAGGTTCCTGGGGAAGGGTTTTGCCTCTAGTACCTTAGTCTCAGTTGTGACTGCATACCCCACTTGTGTGATACCTGCCTCATTTTTACGTGCTGACCCATCTACAAACAGGGTCCAATCTGAATTTGCCAAAGGTTGGTCCTTAAGGTCTGGTCTTGGTAAGACATTAGAGTGTATCAAATTTAAACACACGTGAGGGGCACCATCGTCAGCTGTAGGTAACAGCGTGGCTGGATTAAGAGTGGTGCATCGCTCAATGGTCATGTGTGGTTGTGATAGTAACATTGTCATGCAGGATAAATGTCTGCTAGGAGAGAGAAAGGTAACTTTATCCTGTAGCAGTATTACCGCAACAGAGTGTGGTACTCGTAAGGTAAGGTCATGAAACAAAACTAGGGTTGCAGACGCTTGCACAGCCAGTGCGGCTGCGACTACTGCTTGTACACAGTGTGGCAAAGATTGTGCCACTGTGTCCAATTTACTGGAATAAAAAGCTAATGGTCCCAACTTATCCCCATAAGTTTGCAACAGAACCGATGTCATAAAGCCCTGCTTACAATCTACTGTCTGAACAAAGGGTTTTGTATAATCAGGGAAGCTAAGTGTTGCAGATCCTGCTATCAATTGTTTTACTCTAGTAAATGCCTGTATTGCCTTATCTGTCCATTGCAGCGCGTCATGTGCTGCCATGGGAAGTGCGAAAATAAGTTCCGAAAGTGGACTTACTTCCTCTGCATAGTTGGGAATCCAACTACGACAGAAATTTGTTATTCCTAAAAATGACATCATTTCTTTTTTTGTGCTGGGCATTGGTGCCTGTAAAATGGCTTCTTTTCTACAGTTATCTAGTTGTCTACCAGCAATTGAAATGGTATAGCCTAGATACCGTACTTCAGTTTTACAAAATTGTAATTTAGATTTATTTACCTTATGTCCCTCTTTCGCCAAAAAATGCAATAACCGAATAGTTTTGGACTCACAGACAGCCTCCGTGGGTGCAGCCAGTAAGATGTCGTCCACATACAATAGTAGATGACAGCCATGCTCTGGTTGAAACTGTGCCAGGTTTGTTGACATTTCTTGTGAAAAGATTGTAGGGCTTTCACAATATCCCTGCGGCAGTCGTGTGTATGTGTACCGCTTGCTCATCAACGTAAAAGCGAACCAAAACCTACTGTCTTCCTGTAGGGGAATAGAAAAGAATGTATTACTAATGTCAATAACAGAAAAATACTTATCCGTGGGAAGGATATCATTTAACAAAACAGATGGATCTGGGACCATAGGAGCCCTTGGCACTACAGCAGCATTTACAGCCTGCAGATCCTGTACCATTCTCCATGTCCCATCTGGTTTCCTTACTGGGAACAAGGGGGTGTTACACGGTGAATCTGTGCATGGAATTAAAACCCCAGCTCGCAGTAGAGCCGTGATCACTGGTAGAATGCCTTCTTCTGCCTTTTTACTTAATGGATACTGATGCTTGTGAGGTCTAAAATTGGATTTTGGAGTTATTTTAACCTGTCCTGCTGTTTTTATTAGCCCGATGTCGTGTTGCCCGCGGGACCATAAGGAGTCTGGCACTGATTGTAACTTTAATTCTTCTTGCGGGGTTAGGAGACATAGTCAGAATGGCTCTCCCCCGGGTGGCGTTAGCCTGTCTTCGCGGAGGTGCACTGTTGGTCTAGCCTGGGTGACCCAATTTAGTCTTTGTACCTGAACTCCTTTACATGCCAATTGTTCTGGCATCATTTTGGCCCATTCAGTAACTTTCCTCCCCACCAGATACCATGCCATTTGTTCTTCCCTTGTTACAGAGACATGTGCAATAGAATTATTGCGAAAAAGTAACTGCATATCTTTTGTAAGACTGCATGTAACTGCAGAATTCCCTAATTTATCCCAATAGAGATTTTGTAACAGGATCTTTGTGACCTTGTGTTAAAAAATTGCTCATCATATTTGTCGTCTGGTCCCACATACTTTCTGTAATACATGGTACAGTGTAGTTGTTTATCTACCACTGGCGGTTGTGTGCCATATTTGCTTAAGGCCAAATTAGTTAGCTCATTTACTACATTTTGTGGTCCAGTTTCAACAAGATCATTACTGTACCAGTAGTGTAAATCACCCTGCCCCACCTGTAACATAACATCTTGAATTTCTACTCATTTGGCTAGAATCCCTGATGCAGTCGGTACAGCTGCTATGCCAAACACGTGCATTAAATCTCTTCCTTAATAAGTTTACAGGGCAAATTTTGGAGATAATGCCTCGAAACCTGATAGTTTGGTTAATTGCAGGGTCCGTGAACCATAAAGGTTTAGATAATGGTTCCTTATAGATGCGGCCATTTGCTGCCTTGACTAATATATAGTCATCAGAAGTTACATCGGATGGCACTGCAGAGTTTTTTAGGAGGGTCCTGGAGGCCCCTGAATCACACAAAAATTCTACATCTTTACCCTCTACTTGAAGTGTGATTATCGGTTGTGCTTCTAGTTGCATAGTTACAGCCAGCGCTGTTAAATTAACAACCTGATATTCGCCTTCTTCTGAAAAATCAGTCATTTCATTCTCCCATCCTGCACATTCTCCCTTACCCTCTTCGTTTACGTCCTCAAAATCTTCCTCTTCATTCTGCCTTATTGATTCTGGCCAATCAGCCTCTTTATCCGGGTCTGATTCACCTCCACCACCATCATATAGTCATGCTGACCCATGATCCGTGATGGTTTTAGTTTTTTCTGAAGACCGGCAATCCCTCGCAAAATGTCCCTTTTTACCACATTTGAAACATTCCCCTCTTTTTTGCCTGCCTTCACAGTCTTCAGAATGTCCCACATTCCCTCTTTCTCTACCCCTGCCTCTGCCCCTTCCTCTACCCCTGTTAGTCGGACCTTGCAGTAGCATAAGTGTCCCATCTTCACTCACCGCAAAGGTTTGAGCTTATTTTCTTTTTTTTTTCTTCTAAATATTTTTCTGCATGTCTTGCATACTCCAGCAGGGGCTGCAGACGTGCCGTCCGATGGTCTATCATATGCTTTTGGACAAAGTTGCTAATAGCACTTTTACACCCTTTTAAAAAGGCATTTTTTTAGTTGTTGTTCATATGAGGAGTCTTTTGACTGATCTACTTCTTTTTGCATACCACTATGGTTATCAAAGCACTGGGTAAGTCTCTGCAAATAGTTGTCTACTTTTTCATCGTTTGCATGTACACATCTATTGATACAGGTCCAGTCTGCCCTAGGCTTCCATTTATCCAAAATACGGGTTAGTAAATCCTTGACCTGCTTTTGGTATGAGTCCGAATTGTGGGCAAGTGGTTTGTTATCTACTCTGGTTATGGGATCCCAGTCCCCACAGACCAAGTGCCAGTCGGGACCCAAAATTTGTCAAACTACTTGTTCCAACTCTACGGCATTTAGCTTATAACTTTCTATCATGCCTGCGACGTCCTCAGAAAACTTGGTCATATCTAACCTAGGGTGTGGTATTTCTTCTACGGCTTTTCGAATGTCTTCCCGTGTCCAGGGTCGATAGACTAAAATGGTGGGACCCTGTCCGGGCGTACCCACTTACGGATTTGCAACTTCTATGAGGGGATACTCTGTGGACGCCGAATTGACTTTGGCTTCTTTTTGTTTCCATTCTGATTTGTCTATACTACGGGTTCGTAGGTCCAGAGTGTCATCCGCCTGCTTTTGTAAAACTATGGGAGGTATGGTTTTGCTTTGGCTCACTTCTTCACTTTCCTGATACTGAGGTGGACTGGTTTTAAGGGTTTCCGGGTCTGGATATAAGGGTGGGGCCGTTGCCTTGCGACAGACGGCAGATGTTTCATTATCATCCTTTTGGATGAAAAATGTATCTTTTGCACTCGAGCCACCACTTCCCTTATTCAAAAACTGTTCCCTATGTTTCTTATTAGCTTCTTCTAACCATTTCTGTGCTTGAGGGAATCCCATCTTCACTTGATTTTTAACTTTGCCTCCTGCGTCCCTACGCAGATCTCTCACCAAATTTTGACATTCTGATCTATTTAAGTTACCACTAAACCCATAATTTGTCTTCCATTTTTTTATGTATTTTAAGTTTTTTGGATGTAATTTAAACATATATTCCTCATCTTCAGTCCTTTTATTTAAGCAGCCCTTACTAGCACAACAACTGCTTCCTATTCCCATTTTTCTTATTTAAAAGAAAAACTGTTTTCCTTTTCCTGAGATCTCTACCGGTCTTTTGTAAAATTTAAACAAAAGAAATTCCTTTATGACTAGTCCCATAAAAAAAAAAAGTATTTTTATAAATGAAAAAGCTTACCTTACTGCGGATCTTCTGCCCCGTTCGTCACCGTCCCACAGATCGAATCTAAGAGTGACTGGCCTCTACTTACGACTTCGTCGGAGGTCTTTCCGTTCAAGGGAGCCCGAGATTCGTTCTCCCCTCCTGTACAGGTTTTTCAGTCCCTCTTATGCGATTCGTACCGTGAAGAGGTGGCCCCATGGTCTTGGGCACCAGAAATGTCAAAAGATTTTAATACTCTTAACATATACTGGAAGAATCACGTAGATAAAAATAAGCAAAAAGGTTTATTTTACATGCATGGAGACATGCTACAAAGTACATGGTATGTCAGCAGTCTAAATTCTGTACACTTCACATGGGTTTTTAT
The DNA here is from genome assembly GCF_019279795.1 of Protopterus annectens. Taxonomy (NCBI): domain Eukaryota; kingdom Metazoa; phylum Chordata; order Ceratodontiformes; family Protopteridae; genus Protopterus; species Protopterus annectens. Next base: position 1,075,341,352 of record NC_056748.1, read on the forward strand.
ACCCTTCCCTGCACGTACACAGTGGCTGGTTACTAGACAAGGAATTTCACTCAAAGCTATAAATTCACATCCTGGAGCCTTAGATGGTCAGAGGTCAGGCACAAGATAAGCTTGTGCCTGATCAAGGTATCATCTTTGCATTCCTCTTTGGTCAGCAAATCCTTTACAAGCAAAACAACTTATTTTAGCTTATTTCTTTGCATGAAATGCAGTTTCACATTTTAACTCTTACTATACATGATACAAAGATGTTGAACACAAAGATTCTTACTACAATATGCTATTTCCAACAATAGTAAGTCTAATCATTCGCTCATACGGGGTAGCGACATCAGGGGTGGGAGGCAGCTGACTAGCCGAATTATCCAGGTGGTCAAAGATGTGGCCTAAGCCCCCTCCAGCAGTAAGGAGATTTCTTTTGGGTCTCTAATTCTATCCCCCAGGTACCTGATGGGGTGAATTACACCCTTGCTTTGCATGTGCATGTTTTGATCCTTTTGCATATGAAGATTTCAGTCAATAGATTCAGATCACCAAATGCATTCAGGTTCATAGGATATCACTAGGATATTAACCTGAGGGGTCTTTACAAGCCTAGCCATTAAATTGCAATATAATACTAGAGGGGAAATATGTATGCCCAAGGTTTTTCTAGCAAGGACTACACATGCCCAGGAGAGGATCTGGAGTCATTCCACTACTGTTTAAAGTTCCACTTCGCCATTTTGCTGATCTTCAAACCTCCACTTGATTGGTTGACTGGAAGTCACTCATCACTCTCGCATGATGAGTGAGCTGAAAGCCACTCACTCCCACTCCCTCCTGTCCAGTTCTTCCAGTACTCAAGCTGTTATTTGTAGTTGGATCATCCCTGGCATAGGTGGAACTTTGTCCCTCTGTGCCACAGATCCAGAAAACCTTGTATAATTTTACTGTATCACCACACCTAGAAAGGTGAAATGGAGAAACATTCAAGGTTTTGCGAAATATGCTTGTGACATAAATGCTATAATTCATGTTACCTGATGAGGAAACAATGACGTTTAAGAGCACAAGAGTTTACTTTAGAATATGTTGACTAATGAGGGATGCCTGATTAACAATTTCTTAAATTTAAGTATGTGGACAAGCATGTTTATTGCCTGAGGGCCTGTAAATAGCAAATGCAGTGTGTTTAAACATCCGTTAAGTTGTGCATCCCCAGCAAACAGATGGTAGGATAGAGGGGTATTTTGAGATTCTCCATCCTCTTTCCCTGTGTGGTCACAAATGACCTTTCACGACTTCATAAAACACATGCTTATATTTCAGTCTCTTTACTGCCTGGTACAGAACCTGAAATCTGAAGTCTGCTTTGAGAGACAAAAAAGCACTTTGTTAAGAGGAACAATATTTCATTAGTAGTGTTAGGAAATTACTTTTCTTGCAACTAATGTTTCCTTGGAGAAAAGATTATGAATTTTGCACAGTTACTTCTTGCCAGAGTCAAGTTTTAAATTTAAATATTTTTGCTTGTGCGTTCATTTGTGAAAATAAGATAAAAAGTTGCTCACTTGTCTGAGGGCCCAGAAATTTTGCACTAAACAACCCCTCAGTGGGAATGCTAACACCGAAATTACGGATAACTAGAAAGAGGCTGCCAAACTTTTTGAATATAGAGTGAGTGATATATTGTCTTTATTTGTAGATTATGACAATTTTGTACATTAAATCTGTTGCAGTATCCACTGAGGACTGTGCTTCTGGTAATGAATATCATGCTGGAACTGACCATCTTCATAACATTAATGGAGTACAAAAATGTTGACATCATTCCTGGTGTTTTCTGGTAATCATGGATTCTGATGTTTTTCTGTTCCCATAATTCACATCATTTATGACAACTGACAGAGTATATGGAAATGGGGAACAAAAAAAATCATTTGAAGTTAAAATAAGGAAAGTTGTAATAAGAATACTTAAAATGTTCTGTCCGTCTCCTCATTATTTGTGGTCCCGTATGGGAGTTGTTATGTTCTTAGGCAAATCAGACAGAGAATAATATGGTGCTCCAAATAAAAATCCACTTACTTATTAGAAAAAATGTTTCTGAATGAATGCTTTTTATGTCAGGGTGTGTGGCAAATAAAGTGTTGCTTTATAACTTGACTTTGTTTCTTATTACCTCTTTGAATACACAATCAACATGAACTGGCAAAATAATGCCTTATTCTTATTATGTGATGAAGGCATTATTGACTATTACCAGGTGGAAATTTGAAGCATTACACTTTTTTAAACTTTGCTGTGTAAGTATCAGCTAATAAAACATTACAAGAACACTTGGCATAATTGCACATATCCATTCATACAAGGGACATTGCACTAACTCGTTGAAAATCAATAGCAAATGAAAGGCAGTATTTGTGCTTAGTTTGTGAATAGTTACAAATATTTTGTGGAGTATGTACATTGAAGTGTGAAGACAGAACTGTAGGGCAGTGGGTTTTAATTCTGAAAACTGCAATTGAAAGATGTAGAAACATTTATTGTGGTGTTTAGACCAATTAACTTCCTCACTCCAGATGCCCAAAACCAAACTGCACTGTACCTACCATTCCTTCTCCATTCTTGCACCAAAACTCTAGCAAACCCCTGTTAAATTGCCTCTTTCCACATTTTCAAGGCACAGCTCAGAAGACACCTTCCTCAAAACTCTGACTGCATGTGGTTTTCCACTGGACAGATACTCTAACTCACACCCCACCTTACCCTTCTACTTCAACTGTTTCCTTGCATGTTTATTACTAAAATTCACATTCGTTTTTCCTCTCTATGGGATTCCCTGCCTTCTGTAATTATTCCATGTTTTTTGAATTTACGGTTTTATTTTTTTGTGAATTTCTTCACCTGGGCTTTAACTGCAAATGATCTACCGATCGGCATACTAATCCAGTAAGCAAAATAATCATCATAAGCAGGAGTATTTATTAAAGTTTTTTTTTATACAGGAGGCATGTCTCCTGTACTACCAGTTAGACGACTATATCCCATAAAACCTAATTTATATTCTATTACCGTGCGATTAATAATTTTCTGCATTTCTTTCTTCAGAAAAATTCAGAAGGAGGTGGCATTTTAGATGCACAGCATATAAGTTTATCCATTTGCAGAACTCGCATTTGAGCAGAAGTCTTCATCCTGCAAGAAAATGATTTATCTGCTCTGTGCATTCAGTCAATGAAGGGAACTAAGAAGGTTTCTTCATCTGATTTTCCTCCTCTTCCTCAATGCCATTTTGGTTTTTACTCCATTTTTGAAAACTTTTCCTGGAGATCTGTATTTACTTTATCTCAAATGGAAAAAAAATTGTTAAACTTACATGTATTTGATCAATTTTAATTTGTCATTTTGCGAATGAACCCATTTAAAAGAATATGTATTATAGGCCTTTCTATCATTTTGTTCAATTTTCTGTGCTATAGTCATTGTTCCTTTATGTCATGACTACTCGGTGGGAAAGACCACCCAAACCACTATTCTCTGGGCTTCTGTACCACCGTATAGTAATGATTCTGCCATAACTTGGTAAAGGGACTTAATAAAAAATACTCTCTCAGGTTGCAAGTTAAAGTTAGTATTTGATTAACACGATCTTATGCCTTCATATTTGTGTCACAGACTACATTTTGTGGTAGGAGAGTTGTTTGTGGAGTAGAGGAAAAACAAAGTCTTGCTTTTTGTTAGCCACAAAAGGAGTTTTTACAGATCATTACAGGTGTGAGAATCCTACTTGGCCATACTTCGTTGCCCTGCCATTTTATTTCTTTTCTTAATTATTCACGTTTTCGAACTACTTCAAACACTTTCAGTAAGTGTATCGTGAATACTATAGATCTTATATCAACTGTTTCTATTTGCTGACCCCTGCCCACTTTGATTGTGATCACCCAGCCTCATGTTAAACATGCTCATGCATTGTTCAACAGCAAATCTGTTTATCATCTGCTATGCCTTTGTAAAGCCATTTTTTCAGCATGTTTTTCAGAGCTTGCTTTGTCGTAGGTTATATAGTTTCCTGAGAAATGATACAACTCAGAGAAGAGGAAAAAAAAAGAGAAGCTACCTATTTCTTTAAAACTATTTCCTCCTCCTAACATGTTTATATGACATCAGATATGGTATATATAGAAACTGGAGGAATGGGGAAGACCCCCCCCCCCCCATGTGCCAGTGCAAGTTTAACAGTCTCCCTACAAAACAGACTGCAGCATTTTGGACTGTTTAGGACATCAATGTCTTGATTGTAATTATGACAAATAAAGCACAGAAAATCATACTATGTTTTACCTGTTTTTTAAGAGACAGTGATTTACAGTAAATTCCCATTCCAAATCTTCCTCCATCATCAAGTGATTGCAAAATGGAGGGAGAGCCACACATTCCAGATGCCTTTTGTGGCGTGCCATTTTCGTTACTCATGCAGCCCATATTCCCAATTGCACAGTGCAATGCAATGTCTGCTGTATCAAACCCAGCATGTGCAAAGTAGTTCACACACCTGAAACGTTCAGTGCAAACTGGTTCACACACCTGAAACGTTCAGTGCAAGCTGGTTCACACACCTGAAACGTTCAGTGCAAGCTGGTTCACACACCTGAAACGTTCAGTGCAAGCTGGTTCACACACCTGAAACGTTCAGTGCAAGCTGGTTCACACACCTGAAACGTTCAGTGCAAGCTGGTTCACACACCTGAAACGTTCAGTGCAAGCTGGTTCACACACCTGAAACGTTCAGTGCAAACTGGTTCACACACCTGAAACGTTCAGTGCAAACTGGTTCACACACCTGAAACGTTCAGTGCAAACTGGTTCACACACCTGAAACGTTCAGTGCAAACTGGTTCACACACCTGAAACGTTCAGTGCAAACTGGTTCACACACCTGAAACGTTCAGTGCAAAGCGGTTCACACACCTGAAACGTTCAGTGCAAAGCGGTTCACATACCTGAAACGTTCAGTGCAAAGCGGTTCACATACCTGAAACATTTAGTGCAAAGCGGTTCACATACCTGAAACGTTCAGTGCAAAGCGGTTTACACACCTGAAACATTCAGCTTCAGTGCTGGCACTCTGGTTGGGTTTATTCTCCTGATTTATTGTATATAATGTGCATATTACTTCCTTCTTTGTCAGACCAGAGACTGCTGTACTCTGGAGATTGGCCATATTTATTTACTGACATTTGATTATCATTAAGAGGAAAACTCCACCCTCTCCTATAGTATAACTCAATCCATAGGTTTCTTTTCTCCGTACATTACAGCTCTAGTATTGTGTAGGTACCAGAAACCTGCTTGTACTTTTTTAAATTTTTATTTTCCTGCATTGGAGTCAAAGGAAGAGAAATACCTATTTGCAGAATAATTTGTCTCCACCTGCATGACATATGAAACACAGTTAGACCTGTACGGTACTGCTGTCAGTCTTAGGTGTGAAATTACTTCTGATAATGTCAGGAACAGGGACGTTGCTATCAAAAGGACAGAAAGCTGAGGAACCGTTTTCCACTGTTTTTATTGCAGAGAGGAGAAGAACTTAACCCTCTCCCCTTTCATTGCAAAACAAAGCAATTTGATCAGTCAGGGGTTTAAAAGCATTTGTCATCTCTTCTGACAAACATACATAAGCAGCACCACACTACTTAAATGCTAAGCTTTAAATATTGGTTATTTATAATAGTTTTTAGGTTAAGATAACTTAAATGTAGTATCAAAGATTTCTGTGACACTTAGAAAAAAGTCAAAAAATACATTTTCTTTTAAAGTATCAACACATTTAACATTTTCAGCCCCCCCCCCCCCCATGAATAGGACAGAACTGCAGAGAGACAAGTTGCTACTCTATCAACAAGTTGCACCGATAATGTTCACAAGTCTTTTATGCTTTCTTGTGACATTCTCCCAAAGGTGGATATATATCTGGTACACGCAGATCAATGGCAAGAGATTCTCACGGAGTCATTTCTTAGAGCGGTGGACTGCATGAGCATTTTGTAGTCCACAAGGGAAATGTGACCATTAATGGCAACCATAATATACAGCTGAATTCACTTTATCATGTTTACTATGCGCTTTCACATTAAAAACATTAATTTCCTTGTTATATTACATTTGATTTCCCAGAAAGTCCAACTGGACACAGGTTATTTTTCAGCGGAGGTCCGGGGAGAAGAGCTCCTAATACAGTATGTAACTTTTACATCTGACAGTTTTGTTAACACAAAACACTTCAATATAAATAGTAACAGCGTACAGTAGTAGGATAGCAATTAGCATAAAAATGAGATACATTTACGTGAAGTATTTAATGTCTGACGTACAATGGTTTATACATGTTCGAACTTGAGAATATTTGGCCTACTGTGCACATGCACAGGATTTGAAAGCTAAAGATGTAATGCAAAGTTGACATAAAAGGTGGGGTAGGGGGTTATCGACGTAGGAGAGCAGGGAAAGGGTCAATTAGTGGGGGTAGCAGTCAGGTTTGTCACAATGAAAGAGCTAAAATTGCAGTAGGTGGGTTTAGGGCTAAGGATGTGATACAAGTTGGCGTAGGAAGGTGGTATAATAGTTTAGTAAAAGTAAGAGAGAGAAGGGAAGAGGTACAATATGGTGTAGAAAGGTGGGATGAGGGTTTAGCAAAAGTAGGAGAGAGAAGGGAAGAGGTACAATATGGTGTAGAAAGGTGGGATGAGGGTTTAGCAAAAGTAGGAGAGAGAAGGGAAGAGGTACAATATGGTGTAGAAAGGTGGGATGAGGGTTTAGCAAAAGTAGGAGAGAGTAGGGAAGAGGTACAATATGGTGTAGGAAGGTGGGATGAGGGTTTAGTAAAAGTCAGAGAGAGAAGGGAAGAGGTACAATATGGCATAGGAAGGTGGGATGAGGGTTTAGCAAAAGTAGGAGAGAGTAGGGAAGAGGTACAATATGGTGTAGGAAGGTGGGATGAGGGTTTAGTAAAAGTCAGAGAGAGAAGGGAAGAGGTACAATATGGCATAGGAAGGTGGGATGAGGGTTTAGCAAAAGTAGGAGAGAGTAGGGAAGAGGTACAATATGGTGTAGGAAGGTGGGATGAGGGTTTAGTAAAAGTCAGAGAGAGAAGGGAAGAGGTACAATATGGCATAGGAAGGTGGGATGAGGGTTTAGCAAAAGTAGGAGAGAGTAGGGAAGAGGTACAATATGGTGTAGGAAGGTGGGATGAGGGTTTAGTAAAAGTCAGAGTGAGAAGGGAAGAGGTACAATATGGATTCCTGTCCCAGAGACTTCCCATACTCTGGAACAGACTACCTATCTATGTCAAACAAAGCTCCTCATTAGCAGTCTTCAAGAAAAATCTTGATGATTGGATGGGAAATGGGAAATTCACCCCGGGCATCACTTCTGTGGCTCTGCTCGACAGGGGCACAAGAAAATCATTTTCTTGGGTGGCAAAAGCCAGGGTACATTTTTTGGCTAGGCTTTTATGGGCCCTAGGGCCGATAGCCTAGTACCTACCTATGAACCTATGAACCTATATGGCATAGGAATGTGGGATTAGGGTTTAGTAAAAGTCAGGGAGAGAGACGGGAAGAGGTTCAATATGGTGTAGGAAGGTGGGATGAGGGTTTAGTAAAAGTCAGAGAGAGAAGGGAAGAGGTACAATATGGCATAGGAAGGTGGGATGAGGGTTTAGCAAAAGTAGGAGAGAGTAGGGAAGAGGTACAATATGGTGTAGGAAGGTGGGATGAGGGTTTAGTAAAAGTCAGAGTGAGAAGGGAAGAGGTACAATATGGATTCCTGTCCCAGAGACTTCCCATACTCTGGAACAGACTACCTATCTATGTCAAACAAAGCTCCTCATTAGCACTCTTCAAGAAAAATCTTGATGATTGGATGGGAAATGGGAAATTCACCCCGGGCATCACTTCTGTGGCTCTGCTCGACAGGGGCACAAGAAAATCATTTTCTTGGGTGGCAAAAGCCAGGGTACATTTTTTGGCTAGGCTTTTATGGGCCCTAGGGCCGATAGCCTAGTACCTACCTATGAACCTATGAACCTATATGGCATAGGAATGTGGGATTAGGGTTTAGTAAAAGTCAGGGAGAGAGACGGGAAGAGGTTCAATATGGTGTAGGAAGGTGGGACAAGGGTTTAGTAAGTCAGATAAAGAGGGGAAGAGGTACAATATGGCGTAGGGAGGTGGGTTGAGGGTTTAGTAAAAGTCTGAGAGAGAAGGGAAGAGGTACAATAGTGGGAATATCAATGTGTTGGGAGAGAGGAAATTGGTAATAGAGCAGCTGGAAGTATGAAAGTGTAATCAGGATGGTTCAGAGCCATGAATGTTGTACATGGGAGTTTAAGGGCTTTTTGAAGGACAAAATCAAAGTTGTGGTTGAGATGTTGGGGGGGGGGGTTGTTTCATTTTTGGCAATAGTGTTGCTATAGAAGGATATGCCTGCAGAATTACTGGCTTTGGTCACATCTAATAGTTTTTGATTGGATCGTAGGACTCTTGTTTTGGTGCTTGGCCGTACTACATTTTGTAGAGCTGGGCATTTTCAGGGATGTGAATTAGCTTGTGGGTTAGTACAAGTTGGTTGTAAAGAATGAGACGGAGACGTTCCAGCCAATTAAGTATTTTAAGGGTAGTACAGTGGTGTGTTCTGTGAGGAGTATTGGTTGCAAATTTGTCAGTCTTATTATAACAAGCTTGTAGCATGAAAAGATCAGATTTTCTGAGATTAGCGAGGCGTACAGGAGTGGAGGCGAAATGTGTGCATGCAATACTGGTTCTGGTGGAGTCAGTTAGGAAATGTTTCTGTATAGCAAGGCAAGTTTTTTATGTATGTTTTTATGGTATTGGATATTTGCATGTCAAATTTCATGTTGCTGTCTTAACAACCCCTAGCAGTTTGGTGTGATCGACAGGACATATGACTTGAGGTGATGTTAAAAGCAATGTTTCTGGACCTCTCCAAAGACTTCAACACCATATCCCACCTCTTACTCCTGGCAAACCTATCCAATCTGGGAATGTCACCTCCCACTCTTAACTGGTTCTCTGATTATCTAACGAACGGATAGCAAGCCACTAAATGGCTCCACTATTTCTCACCATTCCTCAATATACACAGGAGTTCCCCAAGGATCCATATTGGGACCTGTCCTTTTTAGCATATTGATTAATGACTTCCACTCCACACTTCCCTAAATCCTGTATTACAGTACGCAGATGACTCACCCATTATCTGCATTGCTGACTCTGCTGACAAACTCCTAGCTCGGACCAAACATGCTTTCTCAATCACTGAGGAATGTATGAACAACCATCTAGCCCTTAACCCCAGCAAAACTAACCTGCTTCTATTCACCCCAAAAAAATCAACCCCCCTAAATAGACCAGGTTTTAATATGTATTCACCAAACAAAACCTGCATTACAGCAGTATCACAAACTAATCTTCTAGGAGTTAAAATAGACTAACACTTAACCTTCGATCTACACATACAAAACTGCATCAACAAAACACATCAGAAACTAGGCACCCTCTATAAGTATAAATTGTACCTCACACCCACCACTAGACAAACCCTTGCACTATACTATTTGCTTCCTTCACTTTTATACAATGCTTATTTGTTCACTAACATTCAAAGCTCCTTAAAATCCAAGATAAGAGTCCTGTTATAACAATGTTGCCAGGTTCACTACCAACGAAACGTACTCCCTCCCATCACTGCATCTCCCTATGCAAACTAAAATGGCTCAGACTTCCCCATCACCTAACCTACTTGCAGTTAACCACAGCTCACAATATCATTACCAAACCTTCCAAATGCCCATCCCTCACCTCCGTGTTTACTCTCCATAAGCCCTCTCGACAACTCAGATCTGAAAATCAACTCCTAAAAATGTAAATACCCAATCTAGCAGTTGGTCAATCTCTCTACTCGTGTACCATTGCTAAAACTTGGAATTCCCTACCCAGCTCTATCAGAACTATTCCCAATCACATATCCTTCAAATAATCTCTAAAACAGCATCTCTTAGCTCTGTGGCAGTGTACATGTGGCTACGACTACAGGGCATCTTCCTCCACCTGATCTCACTAACTTTTTTCTCCCCTCTCCTTAACAGTTATGCAACTATCTCTTGCTGTCTTCACTCTACAGTATCCAAAGCAGATGATATATTGTACTTTGTATATTTTGAATATAATGTATACTGACTTTGTTATTCTAGTTAAAAATTTATGATAAGATTGTATGTCTGTTAGCCAATCAATATTGAAATCTCTTAGTATTATGGTTTCTTGGGGAAGTAAGTTAGAGGCCAGGTTAAGTAGATTTTTATAGTATTTATATTGTTACCTGGTAGAAGGTAGCAGCCGATTAGGTTTATGGATTTTTTGTTTTTCAAGTGTAGTTTAGTAACTAAGTTTTGCTGCTGCTAATGTAGGTAGTGGAAGGTCCACTATTTAAATATTTAATTGTTTTTTAAATAAGATTGAAATGCCTCCACCTTTTTTGTTAGCTCTATCATTATGTAGCAAGTTATAGCCAGGATAAATAACTTCATTGTTAGTTGTATCATGTTTTAGCCTTGTCTCACTGAGCAAGACAATATGACAACAATAGAAAGAAAGGTGTGCATGTAGTTCTGAGAGTTTGTTTGTGATGCTTCTAATGTTCATGTTAAGTACAATCGGTTCGGAGGCTTTTTGGGGAGGTGTGCAAGGGTGCGAGTGGAGTTTAGCATTGTTGGATGGCTAATGAGATTGTTAGGGCCAGAGTTTGGGTGTATATCTCCATAAAGGGCTAGTTTGAAGGTAATTTGTGCTATGGTGTTTTATGTTAGTAATACACAAGTGCTATGTTATAGATGGCTTGGTAGTATGGTGTGTTGGCAGTGGGGTAAATGGGATATGGTGAAACAAAGATGGAGGGGGGGATGTGGAGGTTTAAAGGTGTTGTCAGTAATGCCAGTGTTAGCAGTGGCATGATGAGGTGATGGCACAGGATTAGTGTGGTAGTATGAGGCAATATGTGCAAGTAGTATAAAAGAGTTAAGTCAAGTCATAAGTTAAGTTGGGATTTCTGTAGTGAAACTAAGGTGGCTTTTTAAAGGTGTGTATGTTGGAGTTAGTTACTGGTAAAGTGTGTGAGATAACTTGGGAAGCAAGAAGGAATAATGCAGGTTATGAGTAATAATAGGTCTAATATGTATAAGGTTGCAGGCTGTTGAGTGTGTTAGATGGGAGTACTAGATGGATGTGTTGTAAGATGTGTGATGAGGAGATAGGTGGAGTGGCTGAAAGTTGTTTAATTGTTGCAGAGTGCTGATTTGCATACTTGAAGTGGTGGGAGTTGTCAAGAGTGTATAAATCTAATGAAAGGGGGTAGGGTGGGGATGGGGGTATGGCAGAAGAGTGGAGTGAGCCCAAGTGAAGTGAGGGAAATGGAGCCGGTAGGACCAGGAGACCAGGAGAGTTGTGCCTGAAAAGGGTCCTGAGACTAGCTCACTTTCCTGGTTACCAAAGTATAAATAAATATGAAACAGAAAAAAAAAGGTAAACATAACAGAAATAATTAAGGAACTAGTAAAGAACATTTTAATTCTCCATCATTCATGAGAGAGAATAATTCCCATTGAAGGCATTGCGAAGTAGCAGACAGACTTTGTTTTGAGAGTTCTACTACTTGTCACCCGTAAATGTACATCAAGGATCATTTACTGCAGTGAGTTTTCACACCTCAGCATGAGTGTTGGGGAAGTTCTGCCAATTCTTGTAGAACTACAAAAAATTCCACTACAAAAGCTTACTATTTACCTACCTTCTACTGGAAGTAGCTAACAGCAATTTATAGCATTGAACAAGCTCTGACAGACACGAATGAGGCTCAGTCAGAAAATCATAGAAGTAGCTCTGTTACAGAAGGTGTGTTTAGCTGACAGTGCTTCACAGTACTGCTATTCTGTCTTAAAGGCATGAGAAAAACACCACCAATTCCTTATGTCTAGCAGAACGCATATAAAGAAGAGCTGAAGTGTATTCTGGGAAGACGGAATGATAGAAAACAAGATTGTGTTACCAAGCTAGTCCCCATCATGCACCATTTTGAGGGAAACACATTAAAACTGTAAAAGAAGCACTTTGTGTGATTTTCAAGCATTAAAATAGCTCAGAAAACAAAGATACAATGAAAAAAAAATCATGTTTTCTTGAGTTATAAGGTGTTTGCCTTTAATGTTTTAGAGTTAACAAAAAATTTCACACTAGTTTGATTACGCTGAAACTCTGCTGATAACATACTGTGATCACCACACAGCCTAACTACATAAGGCTTATTCTGGTCTACAATATTACCAAATAAGCATTAGTTTTCCTTTAGTTAACAGTATTAATTATGTATTATTCATCATTTATACACCATAAGCATATCTGAGTGCCCCCCACCCCCCCGAAAAAAAAAAATTAATGGAGCAGACAAGCAATGTTTGTACTCATTACTCTAATAAATTCACAATTATATTTAAGTAAATAAAAAAGCTAACGTTAACTCTGTACTGACACTAGATTTCACACTAGCTGCTATGCATACTTCAGACACTTTTATAAAACGTTAGCATGCAAGCAACTTTCAAAATGATCTAAAGGAATAGACAATTATCCTGTTGTCATATCCTTGAAATAAAATCCTAGATTCTTTATAGTGAAAGACGTAATGCATCACAGCTATGTTAATATCTGTGCGACCATGTACTGTCCTCTTTCTCTCTCTGTCTCAGAGAGAAAGAGAAAAATGCACATTCAAAGGCTTGAAGATGACAGCTAAGATTGATAACCGCTTTCTGTGGATTACACAGGTACACACAGGGCAGGGATCTTATTTCTCATCACTGTGTTGTAGTAAAACATGAACTATTTGTTCCGAAGAATTTGAAGGTCTGATTACTTGCTACCGTGCTGATGGCTTGCCATCTTTCACCAGGCAACATAAATTGATTACTTTGGTTTATGAATGAGGATATGGTACAATTATATATAATAGCATTATTGATATACTAATTATTTGCTATCTAAAATTAATATCCAAGTTACACAAGAAAGAAATACAGAACATTTCATTTATTTTAAGTCTCCTGATTAATGCACTTAAATAACTTTATTTTTACTTTTCAAGGTTTGGATATTGTAGTTAATATTGCTGGCTTCACACTGTGTCCACATCAGAATCTTACAAAAATGAGCAAGCAAGCATTTTTCAAAATGATTCCAAAAGATTACAGATACTGTTACTACAGGACCCAAATTTAAATGACAGTCATGTAAGGCAAATACGAAGTGTGAAGAACAGTCTGAGATTTCATTTCATTTTTTCTGTGCAACTGTACTAATATCACAAAGGTCAAAGGCTTAGACCTGTTTTAGAAAATACGGTGTATCTAGAGGTGTCCATGGTAGCCTCATTTACCCAAGACATAAGATGCCAATGTACGTCAACTGTTGTTTTACACTATTTTCCAACTGCAGTGTTAGTGTTAAACCCAGAGAAAGAAAAACAAATGCTGCTATTAAAGTGAACTGTCATCAGCAGTTATTGATTCGGCTGTCTTTTTATTATATATTTATCACATACAAGCATTTTCTGAAGTTGTTTCTGCTCAGGCAATTATTTGTTGTGCTTTTTATAACCGATGAACACAGAAATTATTAACTTTGTACATTGTGCCCAAATGCTGACAACCTTAATTTAAACACTGCATGTTTTTAGTTTTTGTTACTGCTTTTGAACTTCAGTACATTTCATTTGTTACATGATCTCCACTTAAGACGTTAGGAACGACTATGACCCAGCTGATCCCAGGCAGATTAACATTTCAGCACTAATGCAGTTGCAGAAATAGGAAGGCATGACATTTTGTCTGCTTGCCCATTTTAGGATGGAGGGATTACTTTCCTGGCTACAGTCTGGTCCTCCCACAGTGATCGGGGCATGCTATTAACAATGTGAAAAACTGGCATTAGAGGACCGGGATAGACCCGACACTATGGTCCACATATTAAGAGTGATGTGAGAAAAGTAGCAGACTGTCAGACAGAAGGTATACAGTGTGCTAAGCCAAAAATATAAAAGAAAAAGAAGCAAACGAAATCCTGAATAGCTTCACCAGTTCTTCTCTTACTGTTTTAGATGACAATGTAGAATGCTTCGAGTGTCAGGAGAGGTATTAAACTACTCAGGTATATCTATCTAGTCAATTGCATGAAAAACTGACTTCTAGGTGAAACTATGAAAATGTAGAAATTACAAATACAAGCAATTTTTATTAATTCTGGATCACCAGTAATAAAAATCACTACAATGAAAAAGCTCTGTTATATCAGCAGTGCTAATTAGAAGCAATTAGACTTCTGAAAGGAGGTAAAATTAGTACTATTTTTAAAGAACTCTTGTTAAAAATGTTTACCATTTGCATTTTATTCTATAAATTTATTTGGCTATATATTTAATAAGAAGTATTTTGCTAAAGTAATATTAATTGATAGAAAATATTATATTCACTTATGTCAGAGAATTATTTAAATGAAGTTTATTTTTCTCAGTCTTATGGCCAACAATCTACAATGTGTAATGGTGCACTGATAGTTATATGTGCATTACAAGAATGCCTATATACATTAATATGTCTGCATGTAACTTATGTCATCTTGACAGGATATACAAATATAAAATCTTAAAGCTTAGCCAAACTTGCAATGAAAGTATAGTAAATATAAATGAAAGTAGTTGAAATGTACATATATGTGAGAAGGAGTGGGTGGGGTAGAAGTTGATACGTCACGTATGGCTGTGACCCTGTACTTATCCGATTCAATAGCCTGACATCTGGACATCTGCATTTCTGCTTTCATTTCACATTCGCTCCCTGTGCAGTTAGTGTGTTTCTACAGAAGCATGTTATCAAAGGCTAATTCTTAGTAACTAAAGCCACAAAACAATGAGATTATTGTGTTTGATAAAAAATATGAAGGATATATACAGATATACATAGATCATCTATATCTATAATCATTGATGATGGTGCTGCATAATATTTCCCCTTGCAGAAGTAGCTAGCTAGAGGGTATCTAAAATAAAATCCTAAAATAAAAGGCTTCTCTGAAGGAGAGGGTTGTCAGTGATGTCTACATTAGAGAGAATTTAATTAAAAATGCAACCTATAGTACAATAATCTAAGCATATTTTTCAAAAACTAAGTTCAAATATTTCAAAGCTGAGATAGTTCTGATAAACGTCTGGTGCAGACTTCAAAAACGGACAGGTTAAGTATCAGTTTGAAATGGTACTGGGGGAGGGGGGGGGTTAACCTGCACAGATCCTCTACATTACAATTAAAATTGCTGATGTACTCCAGTGTGCCTCCCCCCAAATATGCATATAATTATTTGCTGCAACATCACTCCGCATTTAATAATGAAAAATACATAAATCCCTTAGCTAAATAAAAATCCGTCAGCTAAATAAAAATCCCCTAGAGGCCAAGTTTTACTTTATCAGTGCACCACCTCAGCCCTCATGTACACAAGCATGTTGGTTTGATTTCTTCCTTCAGAAATTCACTGCTTTCCGCTTTGCAATATTTATATTCATGTATTAGTGAATTCATAGACATCTGAAGTTAGTGTACCTCAGAAAGAGCAAGTCCGACATCAGATTACCCGTGCAGGATTACTTGTTCTATGGGAGTGGAAACAGCAGGGTGAGAGGCAGTCTATAGAATGAGGATCTCACATGGCCTATGCAGGAGGGCATGACTCTCAAAAATGCCCTCTCTTATTTCATAGGTGTGTACTAGGCTAATGGCCCTGAAGGTTTTACAAGCCTAGCCCATAGAAGTGCCCTGGCATCGCGCCACCCAACGTTAGTCCCCAGTGCCTCTATCAAGTAGAGCCACTAGTGATCCCCGGGGTAAACTTGGTATTTCCCATCCACTCAAGATTTCTCTTGAAGAGGGTCAGGGAGGTGCTCTGCTTGACATGTATGGGAAGTCTATTCCAGAGCATGGGCAATCTCTGGATTATGAACCTGTCCCTCCAGCATGTTCTGTTGCTTGTGCTAATGAGGTTGAGGTCTCTGGATGTTGTGGTGCAGAGAGACAGATTTCTTTAGATGTAGCATTTCAAACAGAGCTGGGTCAGACATGGCTTTGTAAGTCAAGCAGAGATTGCCTCTAAATAGGCGATATGAGACAGAGAATAGCTGGTGTTGGAGTCTGTCCATGTATGACATGTGTTTAAGGCCTAGGATCCTCTTTGTGAGGTACTTTTGTGGCCTTTCCAGCTGTTGCATGTATCTAGTGAGGTATATGCCAAACGGGGCATTATACTCAATGATTGGCCTAATGAGGGAAGAGTAGAGAGAGATGATGACCTCCTTCCTGGATGCAAAACACTTGATAATGAGATGTGCCACATAGGACTTTGAGCACAATGGCAGTGACAATGTGGTGGTCGGAGGAGAGGTTGCTATCAACCTGTGTCCCCAGATCTCTTATAATGCCTTCAGTGTTCAGAGGGCTCTCATCAATGTGATAATTAGTGGCAACTACGTTTTTCCCAACGGGGATTATGATGCATTTTTTTGCCATTAAGCTTAAAGCCATTGGTCTCAGGGAGGCCTTTCTGTAGGATGTCTGCATCACTTGGGGAGTTAATAACTGCTCCCAGCTTGCAGTCATCTGCAAACTTGGTCAGCCAGAGTCCCTCAGTGTTGGCCTGGACTTCTGTGAAGTAGATGCCAAACAGGACAGGACCCAAGACCAATCCCTGTGGGACTCACTCATGACTGGTCGGCAGTCTGACTTGGAATCCGCTACTTTCACAATGTGGCTTCTATCTCTGAGCCAGTTTGCAACCCACCTATTGATATAGGGGTTGATGCCTAGTAGGTTTATCAATAATTCCTGAGTGGGGAATAGTATCAAAGGCCTTGACCAGATCAAGGTAGGTTGCATGAACCGCCCTGCCATCACCCACAGCTCTAGTGACTGACACAAAGACGTCAACCAGGTTGAGCAGGCATGATCTACCTTTTCACAAAACCAAATTGCATGGGATCTAAAGTTCAGAGATTCCCTATATCCTTATTAATTAGGTCCATGATGATGTGCTCCATAGCTTTACATATCAGACTCATCAAGCTAATGGGGCAATAATTCCCAGGGTCTGTAGTTGCTCTGCCTTTATGGATCGGGCTGACTGTAGCAGTGTGCCATTTGGTAGGGACAAGCCTGAGGTGAGGCTGTGATTATACAGGTCACACAGATGTGGTACCAGTTCACTTTGTAGTTCATGTAGAACACATCCAGGGATATTGTCCGGTCCCTATGGAAGCTGTATTCTTGGTCTTGGACAATGCAGCTTTAACCTGTGCTGCAGTAATTCTGTGTGCCTGGCATTCCTCTGGTATTGTGATTGGTCCTTTGGGGGGGGGGAGTAAAGTTGGCACTGAATCTGTAGGCCAGTATGTTGACAATATCTCTTGGCTCAGTATAGGAGATACCATTGTGCAGTAACTCAGAGCAAACTTCTGTATTGCCATGGAGGTTTTTGATACAACTATAGAAGGTTTTGTGGTTGTTTTTAGTGTCTTCCACAATTCTGCCTTCATGGCTGGCTTTAGAGGCTTTGATAAGAGATCTCAAGTTTTTGTTGAGGCTAATAGGGGAGTTTTTCCTAGTCTGGGGACTTCACCTTTTTCTGCAACAGTTTCTTTCTTCTGTTATAGAGTTTATTAATGGCAGGGGACCACCAGATTGGCTTCCTTTTTTTGGAGGAGAGCATCTTGGTTCTGTTGGGTATGGCTAGTTCCATGCATTTATCTATGTGTTCATACAGTGCATTGGTGTATGATTCAGCAGTCAAGCAATTATTTTCCATTGACATGGGTGCCATGAAGTTAACCACCTTTGTTTTAGAAGCCCAAAGTCAACTTTGGAGAAGTTTTTCATGGTGGATACTTTTGCGGGGGGTATGTGTGAGATGTGGATTTCCATGGTGATTAGTTTGTGGTCAGATCTAACCAGGGAAGAATTGACCATCGGTGTAGAGCAACGGTTTCCCATGTTAGTAATAACCAGGTCAAGAATGTTGCCTCCACTAGTGGGGGTAAGAAAGAGCTCTTCCAGGGCATTGGAATTGAGGAATTCCAGGAAGCACTGGGTCAGTGTATTGATGCATTAGTAGTTTTCCTAGTTAATAGAGGGATAGTTGAAGTCACCTAGTATGTGAGTGTTGGGTTGGACCTTAATGGTTTGCAGGGTGCTTAGGAACTTGGAGTGAGTCCTAGGACATGGTTGGGGACCTATAGCGGGCTACGACCTGAATCACCGTCAGTAACTTTAGTAGATTTTCAGTCCTGGTATAAATTGGAAGCTGTTGTGACTGGTCACATCTTATGCAAGATCTTAGGTCATAAGCACATGCAATGGATCCTCCACTACAGTATCTCATATTTGTAAAAGTAACCAAACAGCAAGGACACTTTTATTGCTATATCAAATTGAAAATCAGTGATTCAGTGAGTGTGTACTTAGAAAGTGCTGAAGTATTGTTCATTCACGTAATGTTTTCTGAATTACCAGGTTGAAGGAGAAGCAATAAAGTTTCCATGTGGAATATGATGCAGAGTTTAGTGCCTAGCTAATCTGAACAAAACAGCTGACAACTTAAATACAAATGTAAAAATTGATAAGAGAAAATAATATTGCCTCCTACCCATACACTGAAACATGCAACTAAAACTGAATAACCAAGTCTCTTATGTTACCATTTTCCCACAGAAGTAACATAATCAAACAGACAAGAAACTGAAATATACATTAACATACAAAGTAACATCCTCCACTTAAATCAAACATAAAACACTTGGGCATGTCAAAAAATAAAAACATTAAAATCAACCAGTCAGCCTGACAAGTCCATTGACATGATTAAAGCTATGACTTGTCAATGAACTGCTTCTTGTAGACGTGGCCTGGATCCCCAAGCTGTGAGACCAAGTCTTATCTAGAGCACAGTCCTATGATTACACTGGAAATGGGGGCAATTGTGTCCATTCGGCTTAACTGGAATACAAAACTACATAAAAGTAAAATCAGAATGTAGAATTAGAAAATAAAGTTACATACAGCATCCATGGGAACTGACAACATCCCAAGCTGTGTTCTACACGAACTACAGAACAAACTGGCACCCTACCTAAGTACCATATTTAATCATAGCCTCACCTCAGGCTTTGTCCTCACTGAATGGTGCACAGTGACAGTTATCCCACTCCTCACCATGGACCCCTTGAACCACCACCCCATTAGCCTGACAAGCCTGGTCTGCAAGGCCATGGAACGTATCATCATGGAACTTATAAACAAAGACATTGGTAATATTTAAACTCTGGACCCCACCCATTTCAAGTTTGTAAAAGGCAGATCATGTCTACTAAACCTGATAGACTTCTTTGAAGCAGTCACCAAAGCTGTAGATGAGGGTAAGGTGGTTCACACAGCCTATCTAGATCTCGCCAAGGCTTTCGGCACCATCCCCCACTCTGGAATTATAGATAAACTCACTAACTAGGTATAAATCCCTATGCCACAAGATGGGTTGCTAACTGGCTCACTGACAGAACCCACACTGTGAAAGTAGCAGACTCCAAATCCAACTTCAGACCAGTGACATCTACTTTTTTGAAGTACAGGATAACACAGAAGGTCTTTGGCTAATGCAGTTTGCAGATGACTGCAAACTAGATGCCATAATCAAAACTCCTAACGATGTGGACATCCTACAAAAGGGCCTCACTGAGACAGATGCCTGGTGTCAAAGCCATGGCCTCAAGCTCAATGCCAAAAAGTGCATTGTCATCCCTTTTGGTAAAAACTCTGTACCCATGAACTACCACATAGGCAGTGGTCTACTTAACACTGAAAGTGTGATAGGATACCTCGGGACACAGGTGGACAGTAGTCTCTCCTTTGATAATCACATCGCCACAGTAGTCAGGAAATCTTTTACATGGCACACCTCATCACAAAACGTTTCTCATCCAGGAAAAAAAAAAAGGTCAATTGTTCCCCTCTACTCATCACTCATTAGACCCATTATAGAGTACAATGCCCCTTTTATTATGTACCACACAAGACATCTACAACAACTGGAAAGGCCGCAGAAATACCTCAGAAAGAGGATTACCAACCTCAAACAGATGCCCTACGCAGACCATCTAAAAAAAATCCAGCTTTACTCCATGGCATATCGCCTTCTCAGAGGCGATCTCTACCCAACATACAAAGCTATGTCAAACCCAGAGCTGTTGGACATGTTCCACTTAAGGAAATCCCAATCTCTCCGAGCTACACGCTCTAGGGATCTAAACCTTGTCACCACAATAAACAGAACATGCCGGAGGGATAGATTGCTGTCCCAGAGCCTTCCCATACTCTGGAACAAACTACCTATCTATATCAAACAAAGCTCATTAGCATTTAAGAAAAATCTTGATGATTGGATGGGAAATAGGAAATTCACCCCGCGGATCAGCTCTGTGTCTCTGCTTGACAGGGGCACAGAAAAATAATTTTTTTGGGTGGCAAATGCCAGGGTACCTTTTTGGCTAGGCTTATATAGGCCCTAGGGCCAATAGCCTAGTACCTACCTATGAAATTATTAACCTATAAATTAATATGTACTACTGCAAAACAAATATCAAAAGTAAAAACAAAACCATGTGCTCAGAAAACCCTGTCGTGTGCATCTATATTTTCTAAAGGAGAGTGAAAATGCATGTTGTCCGAAGGTCACCTTATACTGGGACTAAAAAGTACCATTATAATTACATACCTGCATTAACAAAGAGCAGTCAGTGAAATTAATAGCAAACAGTAATGAACTGATACAAGACTATATACTCCATCTGTCTAGTCTCTAATAAATTAAATGCCTGATTCAGTGACAGAATAGCAAACTAGGTGTCATAATCAACCCACAACCCACAAAACATGGACAGACATTCATATTAGCAGGAACAAAGTATTATAGATGTGAAGTGGAAAACTGCTAAGAATGCATCTAAAAAAAGCTGCAAGAATTCCTGTGAAAACCAGTGCAGGCATAAAAAAGGCTCAAAAGGTAGAAACTAAAGAAAACAGAGTATATTTTATCTTTATGTATCCAAATAAAATTCACATGAGTGGGAAACCTTTTGGAAATGAGCAGTTTTTTTTTTTTTTTTTTTTTTTTTTTAAACCAAAAGAAAGTTTTTTAGTATAGTCCATGAATTATTTATTTGTAGCCTTTCTTCAGTATCTGGGTGTGACATTATTAATTTCTTAAAGAGCCATATTGTTTTTAGGAAATTCAGTGAGGTTTGAGTATTCAGTAACGGTAGTATAGGGGAAGCAGTTTTAGTAAGTAGTTATGAATTAGTTAGGTACAGTGTACAGGCAGGAAGCAGTAGAGACAAGACTTTTGTAGACTTGGTATTCTTAGGATGTAATATTTAGTCCTCTTTCAGAATGGTTTTAGTGCAGAAAGGAAAAGCAGTTTTATCCATGTCCGAGCCTCTTAATACAGTGAAGGATTAAGTGTGATTCATCTGGTTTTGTGGGCAAGTTTTTTTTGTCTTTGTGTAAACTGGGGGGCAAGGATAGCTGTGGGTTAGTAACAGTAATGCACATGACATACAAGTCTGACAGTTTTGGAGGTTTAGTGGTTCAGACATCTCAGATTTGTAGGCAGGATGGCATAAGGCTAGTTGGTTGAGGGGGTGGTTGCTGCCAGCATAATTATCATTTAAGTAGCTAGTCTGGAGAGGGTATATTGGTAATTAGGCTGTTAAACACTGAACTGGACAGTAATAGGTATAAGAAAAGCATACTGTTTTTTGGTGGAATATACATGATGTTTCTGTGTTGCAGACAGTTGAGATGAAATCCTTGAAGGTACTTTGGGTGCAGATGGGGTCACAGGTGGAAGAACTTTGAGATGCAGAGGTTCCCGTTCACTCTCAGGTGGAGCCAATGACAGTGAGGCAGCCAGGAAGCACAAGGTAACTAAGGTAGAGTCCCGACAGCATAAGGAAGGTAACTAAGGTAGAGTGCCGACAGCATAAGGAAGGTAACTAAGGTAGAGTCCCGACAGCATAAGGAAGGTAACTAAGGTAGAGTCCCGACAGCATAAGGAAGGTAACTAAGGTAGAGTCCCGACAGCATAAGGAAGGTAACTAAGGTAGAGTCCTGACAGCATAAGGAAGGTAACTAAGGTAGAGTCCCGACAGCATAAGGAAGGTAACTAAGGTAGAGTCCCGACAGCATAAGGAAGGTAACTAAGGTAGAGTCCCGACAGCATAAGGAAGGTAACTAAGGTAGAGTCCCGACAGCATAAGGAAGGTAACTAAGGTAGAGTCCCGACAGCATAAGGAAGGTAACTAAGGTAGAGTCCCGACAGCATAAGGAAGGTAACTAAGGTAGAGTCCCGACAGCATAAGGAAGGTAACTAAGGTAGAGTCCCGACAGCATAAGGAAGGTAACTAAGGTAGAGTCCCGACAGCATAAGGAAGGTAACTAAGGTAGAGTCCCGACAGCATAAGGAAGGTAACTAAGGTAGAGTCCCGACAGCATAAGGAAGGTAACTAAGGTAGAGTCCCGACAGCATAAGGAAGGTAACTAAGGTAGAGTCCCGACAGCATAAGGAAGGTAACTAAGGTAGAGTCCCGACAGCATAAGGAAGGTAACTAAGGTAGAGTACTGACAGCATAAGGAAGGTAACTAAGGTAGAGTACTGACAGCATAAGGAAGGTAACTAAGGTAGAGTACTGACAGCATAAGGAAGGTAACTAAGGTAGAGTACTCACAGCATAAGGAAGGTAACTAAGGTAGAGTACTGACAGCATAAGGAAGGTAACTAAGGTAGAGTCCCGACAGCATAAGGAAGGTAACTAAGGTAGAGTACTGACAGCATAAGGAAGGTAACTAAGGTAGAGTACTGACAGCATAAGGAAGGTAACTAAGGTAGAGTACTGACAGCATAAGGAAGGTAACTAAGGTAGAGTACTGACAGCATAAGGAAGGTAACTAAGGTAGAGTACTGACAGCATAAGGAAGGTAACTAAGGTAGAGTACTGACAGCATAAGGAAGGTAACTAAGGTAGAGTCCCGACAGCATAAGGAAGGTAACCAAGTTAGAGTCCCGACAGCATAAGGAAGGTAACTAAGGTAGAGTACTGACAGCATAAGGAAGGTAACCAAGGTAGAGTCCTGACAGCATAAGGAAGGTAACTAAGGTAGAGTGCCGACAGCATAAGGAAGGTAACTAAGGTAGAGTCCCGACAGCATAAGGAAGGTAACTAAGGTAGAGTCCCGACAGCATAAGGAAGGTAACTAAGGTAGAGTACCGACAGCATAAGGAAGGTAACTAAGGTAGAGTCCCGACAGCATAAGGAAGGTAACTAAGGTAGAGTCCCGACAGCATAAGGAAGGTAACTAAGGTAGAGTCCCGACAGCATAAGGAAGGTAACTAAGGTAGAGTCCCGACAGCATAAGGAAGGTAACTAAGGTAGAGTCCCGACAGCATAAGGAAGGTAACTAAGGTAGAGTCCCGACAGCATAAGGAAGGTAACTAAGGTAGAGTACCGACAGCATAAGGAAGGTAACTAAGGTAGAGTACCGACAGCATAAGGAAGGTAACTAAGGTAGAGTACCGACAGCATAAGGAAGGTAACTAAGGTAGAGTACTGACAGCATAAGGAAGGTAACTAAGGTAGAGTACCGACAGCATAAGGAAGGTAACTAAGGTAGAGTCCCGACAGCATAAGGAAGGTAACTAAGGTAGAGTACCGACAGCATAAGGAAGGTAACTAAGGTAGAGTCCCGACAGCATAAGGAAGGTAACTAAGGTAGAGTCCCGACAGCATAAGGAAGGTAACTAAGGTAGAGTACCGACAGCATAAGGAAGGTAACTAAGGTAGAGTCCGACAGCATAAGGAAGGTAACTAAGGTAGAGTCCCGACAGCATAAGGAAGGTAACTAAGGTAGAGTCCCGACAGCATAAGGAAGGTAACTAAGGTAGAGTCCCGACAGCATAAGGAAGGTAACTAAGGTAGAGTCCCGACAGCATAAGGAAGAGAATCGCAAATCAACGAGGGCTGCAGTGAGAGGGCCAGTGGTGTTTTTGGGGTGGTGCCACAGCCATCTACAGGTAATGGTGTAAGGGCTGAGGTTGCAAGTGACTGCCAAGGGATATAGCTGTGAAGGATTGGGTGGCAGATTTAATGTGAATATTGGAAGAATCTGAGCATGTGAGGCTTCATGAGTTAAGGTTTGATGTACAAGTGCAGGAGGTCAGGAATCAGTTGGGAGTGTACCCCTCAACTTTCCCGATGTTCACAGAATGTCCAGATTTGACTCTTGTATCCTGCATAACATTCTTTTTTTTGACAAATCATTGGTAAATCATTGATTCTTGAAGTCAAAAAATAGACATTTGACTTTTGGACTTCATACCCTTCAGAAATTTCATGCCAATGCAAAACATGTTATCAACTTTCCAACTTAAGTGCAATATTTAAAAATTATCCACCCATTATTTATGGCTTTGTCCAGATTTCTTGGTCTAACAGGTTGAAAGGTATGTCTGAGAATTAGATACTGGGGGTGGGAAGGCAGCAGCTGGATCAGGTAGGACAGGAGGTTCAGCAGATTGTGGGGGCTACTAGTTTGGCCTTTGCAGGACAGCCGGGGGTGGGGGTGGTTACCAACTCAGACTTTTCTGGCGGGTAGGGCAGGGGTAATTACCCCTCACATTACATGGATGTGTTTGATTTGATTGAGGTTAATGAGGTACAGAGGCTAGCTGAGTCAGGAAATATAGGAACCAAAGATTTGATGGTTACAGAGGCAGCGTTTGCTAGAAGGCAAAGTATAGGGAGAATTGTGTTCATGGTTGTGTCATTGTTAAGAATGGACCACAACCTTTGCCATTACTGGATTATTTTTTCACTTTTCAAGAAGTGCAATGGCTATGAGTGGATGTCGCCTGGTTATAGTATGATCAGCACTTTTGGAAATAAAAAGTGGTGGAGAAGTCTTTGCAATGGGGATTGAGGCATGCAGATATATGGTCGGTGACTATACTGGAGAGTGCAGGAGGGCAAGACAGGCAGATAGGTTAAGCAGGTTTTGGACTTTCAGTGCAGGTAGGTGTGCATCGCCAAAGTGTAGGTTCAGTCATGTGTGGTCAGTTTGCGGGAGGATTGATGCAGCAGTACAATGTTGATGCAAGGAAGAGGGCAGTGGGCAGTCAATGCAGCTGGTTCAGTGCACTAGTAAGTAATATAATGTAGGGCAGTCCAGCACTAGAGAGAGAATGAAGTCAGGCTCATGGTGAGAGAGGAGGGTTTTCATTCTGAGGCAGGTTTTCCCAAAGTCAAAGTAAACGTTTTTGTCATACAGATCGACGGAGGAAAAAGTGCAGATCACTGCATGAAATTTAAGTACTGAGGCTCAAATGATAAGAATTACAGTTTACAGAAGACAGATTAATTTAAAATACTAAAAACAGAAATCAAAATAAGATAATACAGAAAAAAGATTTGAACTTTTTTTTTTTTTTTTTTTTTACAGCAGAAACAAAAACAAATACAACAGCAACACTTAGTAGAAATACAAGAATACATAAACAGTACTATAAAGAGGCTCACATGTAAAAAAACTTACCCACCACCAATGCCATAAACGTAGAGTTTACAGTTTTCATAGAGCAGATAGAGATGTATAAACTGAGCTATGTAGATAGTTATGTAAATAACAATGACATATTGCACATAAATAATGTTTTACTCTTTTAGTGGGTTAGGCTATGGGTTTGTTGTTCGGCTGCCAAATCACTGATTAATGTATCTAGGCTGGCTTACCAGTGTCCCTGTCAAGGGTTAGCCAGAGAATTGAAGTTTTCAATAACGTTGACTGTAGGTTTGAATGGAAATGTATGTCTGAATTTGAAGTCAGTGAAAGGGAAGGAGGTTGCCATCTTGAAGTTATTGATTAAAGAGGCTGAGAAGGTATTATGTCCTTTTGAGGTGTTCGCTTTTAGTAGTTACAGGATTTCCCCTTTGGGTTTAGTGCCAAAAAAGAAGCTGGGTTAGTTCAAGTCAATTCATAATTTGTCACATCCCGAAGGGGGTTCAGTGAAAGATTTCATTGCCAGATCTGGTACGCAAGTGCAATAGAGATCTGGGGATAATGCTGTGAGGCTAAAAAGAATTTCAGAATCCCTGTTTCGTGGGCAGATACTGAAGCTGCGTTTAGGCTTCAGTCACTCAGGGAGGTTGATATAGGCCCATGCGTAGTGTGTGTAGAAGTATTATGGTGATGCCCACTGGGTTTGCCATAGTTTATACTTCATTTGAAAAATTCAGTACGGCTTTGCATTGGGTATGACAGAAGAAGGCCTCTACTCAGAAGGCGGTTCATTATTTAGAAGATTTCTTACCAAGTGGGGATGGAGCAGAGGAAGACATGTTGGTTTCTATAGACATGGGTATGGAACTTTGGTACCATTGGCTCAGGACAAGATGGAAGCTCTGAGCAAAGTGTTGTAATTTTTAGTGTTGCAAGTCAGTAGCAATAGCAGGTTTTCTGTTTGGTGGGGAGGAAGGTAAAGATGTTGCAGGATGTGATTGTATAGATAAGGGGAAAGAAAAAGGTTAGAATAAGGGAAAGAATGGAGTTATTTGGGGTTGAATTCTGCATGTAGGGCAACAGTGCCAGGTGGACATTCTGTATGTCAGTTGCTAATCTGTTGAAAGGAGTAAACACTATTGGGTTAGGGCAACTGAAGTGGTGAAGGAGGACTTGGTGTTCTTAAAGCTTAAATTCTATTTCCTTTTGGCTGGAGGATTGGTTGTTTGCATTTTGACTTTATGGTTTTTGACTGATGCTTTGGTGACACATGGGATTTGGGTCTACTTTGATGGTGAGTGGTTTTCAGTAAGTTGGCCTGCAGGTTCAGGTATTTTCTAGGGAAACAGCTAGGTTACTTTTGGTTTTGTTGGTCTTCAAACTCTGCACGATCAGCTTTTTTCATTTTAGGTTTTTCACCAGGCTTGTGCCTGGTCACAAACAAACTAATTGACAGCCTTTATTTCAGCTTTACAAGATTCATTGTCTAGTGCCAGAGGAGAGGAAGAATCCAGTGGTTTTGTTGGAGATGGTGTGGGACAGTGGTCAGCTATAGTGAGTTGGCAGAGTCAGAAATCATAGCCTCACTCCAGATGGAAGTTATAGTGCTACATTAGTGGCATTTCCTTCTTTTGTGAGCCAATTGCCGATTAGCAATGGACAGTGGTTGATTGAGTTCATTAGGTACTTAGTTCATGTGTGTTCTTTTAGGGAAGCAGTTAGGATGATTAGGGCTCACCTAATAGCTTTCAGGTGATCAAGCCTGAAGATTTTTAAAAAGTAATGGTTGATTACTAGATCGATTACGGGTTGGTACAGAGTTTAGAGCCACAGGGAAGAGTTGTTGTCAAATAAATAAATAAATATAGTTATTGGAGGTGTTTTAGGGCATTGGAGAATCTCGCAGGGGGTAGGTTGAATGGTTTGTGTATGTTGTCTAAGAATTGGATGGACCATGTAGTTTGGTCATCATTGACTACACACAAACTAATAGGAGACTTTAGAGTGGGTGAGTTAGTTGACATTTTAGAGAGAAATGTTTGTATTATAGATTTTGCAATGGTATTAAAGCTGAGGATTTTAAGATGGATCGGGAGTGTAAAGGGGACGCAGATGCTTTTTGACCACTGATATCAGTCATTTGCACAGGTTATGCAATAGTGTTTTGGATTAGTTTGTTTTTGATTGACTGATGGTAGGGCTATTGTGACATCACAATTCATAGTTCTGGTGTTGACAGAATTGTAGAATCAAGGTATTGCAGGGGGTGGGTTTTCTTCCATCAATTTAAGGCTTTAGATTTGGCAGAAAGTGAATCAGATGAGATTTGTAGGGTGAGAAGATGGTTATCTAATGCTTTTGTATTAAATAAAAGGTAGTATTGGTTTGATGTTTGGTTAGTTATTTTTTTTTATTTTGTAGGTGGAAAATTTAGTCTTGTAAGGTCAGTCTTCTGTTTTGTGGGCTTCAAGGAGAACTTTAATCAGGTGCAAAGGATGCAGACTGAGTTTGGAGAAGGGCAGATGGAAAGTTTCTGGGCATGACATCAGAGGCTTAAGATGGCAGCAAATGTTGGTTAGATTTGATGTAATACAGGCAGCATTAGGTATTTCCTGCATAGTGGTTATACATTTAGGTGGGAATGATTTGAGTTTGATAGAGAAAAGGAAACTGTTAGTGCAGATTGTTATAGATTTGTTGAGTCTGAAAGAGAGATTTCCTCAAACAGTAGTGGAGTGGTTGGAAATTGTGCACAGGCTGGTGTGGAGAAAGATGGAAAAATGGGTGGGTAGAGAGTGCCAGGCATTTTGTCAGAGCTTTGAAGAGGTTGGGCATGTGTACTAGTGATTATGGGATTTTGATATGGATACCAGATGGTACAGGAAAGACAGAGTTCACTTGGAAGACAGATTTGGATCTGTTTATTATACATTTGGCTTTGTTTTCTCAGAATTTGGTTAAAGGGGGCAGGCTGGGGCGATAGGCTAGTAGGCAGACAGATTCAGCTTGAACCCCTCTTCTGCCCCCCCCTTCTGCCTTAATGGTTGAATATTTCAAAGTTAGCCGTGATACACTGCTTCAAGGACAGCTTGGTCGGGTTAGAATGAGCAATGCAATTTAATGCTGCTTTCATTTTTTGATGAGTGGCTTCCAAGCTGATGATTAAATGCTTTACTGACCTCAACAAAACAATGCATCAGGTACTCCTTCACAACTATTGTACAATTTGCATACTAATTGTTTATATTTAATAAAATGTTGACAATCTCATTTCAAGTCATTTTATTCCAAGGTCTTTGGACAAAATGTATTTTGCTGTCTTTCAGTAAATCTACATACAAGGCAGAAGTACGGAAGTTGATAGCCAAGTACTATTCATTATTATTTATTTTATTTAACATTTGTTTGCCAGGATAGTCCGACTGAACAAGTGTCCGTTTTCAGCGGAGTCCTGGAGAGAAAAACTCCATACGTTTACAGAGAGAAGAAAAATTTACAAAAGAGATTACAGAATAGTAGCATACATTTTGTAGGCTTTACAGTAAGAGGATATTCCATCTTTTGGTTGAAAATACAATGATTAGGCTAGCTGCCCCAAGAGAGCAAGTGGCAGGTGTGTGTATGGGGCTAACGACAGGCTGGATGTCTTAAACTGCTTTTTTCAATTGCCTGGACTGTGCATACCTATGTAATGGGGCTTGTGTCACAACATTTTTTTTTTTGGAGGATGGCAGGTGTTTGACTGGTTTCTTTGCTTAACTAAACTCTGCATGTCTACATAATTATAAAGGTTGCATACATTTTTTCCTGGACAGTATGGGCAAAATTGTGGATTGTAAAGTAAATATAATAGGTGCTGCTATGTTTTTAAAATCAGTGTGACTACTGTGCTAATATTAGACTATGAATCACAAATAGGCGTCATCAGCAAAAAGGAAAGGTGGAATTCAGGTCAGAATGAACTTTGTAAATTGACATAGTTGTGTCAAGTTTTATAATGCTGCAAAGCTAGCACACTGCTTTTGACATCTGTTGTTTCAGTATGTTTTACAGACTTGATATTTCACATTTTATGTTTCAGGAATATTTGCAGCCATGTCTGTTCACATTTAGCCTTTTTATATTGGCCTTTTATCTCGCTGGATTTAACAGTCTCACTTTGAATTACTGTGCATGTTATTCAAAGTCCGATAACTAATATTGCCTGTTCTAGTTCATTATGTTCACTGTATATTAACTGCACTTTAACACTGTTGTGGATACACTTGATTTCAACTGACTATCTGCAGCCCCATTTGCCTTGTTACACAAGCCATACCTTAAAATGGGTCAGTGTGGACTGGACTACCTCTAATGTTAAACACCAAGTAAATCTAGGGCAGGGATGAGCCCCGATGAGAATGGCACACCTCTATTTCTTAATGAAGGCAATATGCCAGTGTACACCTAAAATGGGAATATTGCAGTCACCCTCACAAACACCTTTTTTCCCTTTCTACATGGGGTGAGGGCGTGTGTACTGTCACCATCTCTCTATTCAGTAAATGTTCAACACTCATGCCTGCTTCTCACACAGTTCTTCCACCTCTTTGCTGGATGCCCTTGTTTCTTCTTGCTTTCCTCCTGTCTATCCCAAATGTTCACCAGATTGTCTTCTGTGCATGTCTGAACCACCATGATCTGTTCTCTGACCTTTTCTGAAATTGGAGCCATTTGGTTAAACAGGGTGCTTCCTACCACCTGCCTCAGGTACTTCATCTCCATCAGTTGTAACTTTCTCTACTGCCAGGGTTCTGTACCATACAGTACTACTTGTTGTACCACTATTTTGTGCACCTTACTTTTCAGCTTCTTTGGCATTCTTCTGTCTTTCTACACGTGACACACTGTGCCAGATGGCTGTAGCCCTTCTGAGTCTAGCTTTGACCTCCTCGCTCAGACTGCCCTTCTTCAAAACCACCCCTCCCAGATAACTAAAGCTGTTAACCTATTTCACTGGTTTCTCTTTCTCAGCTTCTTCTAAATCTCCCCCATTTGCTGCCATTATAACTGTTTTATCTGTACTCATATCCCATGTGGCTTCAGTTTTGCATTCCACTCCCCCTTTCCTTTGCTGAAATTCATACTCAGAGCCTCCCTGTAATGCCACATTGTCTGCATACAGCAACTTTTTCATCTGTCCCCTCTGACCGGTTTGCTAATCTAGTCCATTACCAGTATGAACAGTAGTGGGCTCATAGCTGACCCTGCAGCACATCTCCTGCCACTGGGAACCCCTCTGCGAGACAGAGTTCTGTTTGTACTTGAATCATTGGGTCCTTCACATAGAATCAGTGGAAACTATCAAGGTTTGTAGGACTTCGAACCACCACAGGACTGCCCAGATTAGCTCTCCTGGGACATTGTCTTATGTTTTTTCTAAGTGTAGGAATGTCCTGCCCAGGTGGACTCTTTTGGAATCTTACACTCTTACTTAAATTATGGGCACAGTTCAGATCACAGACCTCTCAATTACTTCTGTTTTGGAGGAACAGTACTATTTTCAGACTTATGTCACACAATTTTCTGAATCCCCTCATGTGATTTTTGAAGCTAGCTAATATACAGAAATCCACTCTACATGGCCAACACATTTCATGTTTCTTTAAATGATCACATCTCCTTTTCTGCAATAAAAATAACTGACCATGTGTGGTTGAATTTTGTTAAAATCTACAGATTTTATGTCAGTAAAATGTTCTTATATTTTTCCATTATTTTTGTTCCTCTTGTTTTTAAACATCTGAGTAGCAACATACATTCTTTCTGGAAGGGGAAAGAGTTGTGTGCTATTTGGTATTCAGATATTATTCCAATAAGATGTCCACGTTTTTTAGCTGGATGTTCTTATTTTAAGGATATTTCCATTTTTTAGATGTGGCATCTGAATATGTATTAGCAGCCATACCTACATCTTCTTTTAATCTTAAGTCACAATAAAAACACCGCTTTTCACATCCCCCAAGCTTCCTGACTTATTTTACTAGATTAGATGTGTTATGCTAGAAGGGGCCTGTTCTAAAAGACCACCAGGTAATCTGAATATAAACTTACTTGTTTTATATTGATGAGAAGGTAACTGCAGTGCTTAAATGGAAGTTAATATATTGTGTGAACAGTAAGATAAGGCCCTAACCTTCACAAACTCCTACAGGTACTTTATTCCTGTACAGATTGCCTTGCAAATTTTGGCTCTACTTACACAAGCTGTTTTGTTAACATGTCATGAGGATGCCGAAAGTTCCAACTTTAAGTAAGCAATTTAAATGCGTTAAAGAACCCTTTTATTCACACTCAAAACTGTATCCGTTAGTTTGACTTTGACCGACAGTGATAGTGGGAGGATTTATTAGTGGTATCAGTAGCCTGATTGTGAAGGGACTTGAGATTTTAGACATTCAAAGATTACATGGTTATGTGCACACATACAGTTAGATCAAGGAAGAAAAGTTAAGAATGTAAGTACGACTCATACCTAGAGAGTCATGACAAGGTTTTGAGAAAGTTAGTGTAATGTTTAATTTGGTAGCAGGACTACATTGCTGTGAAGAAAGGAAGACTTTGGTTGGTGGACAGAAGGTATGAATTTATTTTCACATATTCTGTACCTTTTTTCTCATGCCTAACTAGCTGCTTGCAATGCCCATATTTGTCTTTACAAGAAAACAAACCTGGACCTGCAACTGATAACAGGTCAAGAATAAACATTTGCAGCTTACTACTAGCTTTCATTTTAATGAGCCATGGGAACGTTACTGCTTCAACCCTCCCCCACAACACCTACTAAATGCAAACTGTCAGGGAAATTGCTCTGTACTTAGCCCTGGCTATGTACACCTTTAACCCACATTACAATTGGTAGCCAGATAAAATTACAAATTAAGTAAAAAGTGAAATACAAGTTACAACACACAGATAGAATGGAAGTTTTACCTACATGCAGTATAATATTTAGTAATAGTGCATTAAAAATACAAATATTTAGCTCACCACCATCTCAGATGTTAAAAAGTCAAGGGAGCACCTCATAAGTACTGTTTAATGCACAGCACTTTAACAGAGCGGTGTAGGAAAAGGCAGGTCACACTTTCTTTAATTTTGTTTACACACACACACACACATTCTGCCCACTTTACAATGACTGTCATTGTAAAATTACAAACTAAAAAGTGGAACAAGAACACTGACATGGGAAGGTATTACATAATTTACCCTAAATGCTGTAAGGCTGTTTTACTAACAATACATTAAATATTACCCCTACTACTACACATACCCTACTAGTTATAAGCTATCAGAAAGTGTCACTCTGCACTTATTTTAGTCCAGCTTATACACGTTCTCCATGCTTGACAATTAATCGCCCAATAAAAGTATAAATTAAAAACTGAAGCATGAAGGATAACCAACAAATGGTACTCCAGGTTCCCATTCATGCAGAAATAGCTCTTGCAGTAACAGCAGCTGACAGATAAAAAGTTTGCAACTCGCTGTAACGTTTGATTTTATAGGGCCAAAAGAGCAACCCACAAGCATTTCCCCAACACCACCTACTGTCTGTGGATGTTAATCTTCACTTTCTTTTGTCCTGGCAACACACCTTTTTGCCTGTTTTACAATGTGTATCAAACAAAATAGGAGTTAAAAGATGAAGCAAACAAACAAAAATTGTTGGGTACTACAGTAACCCCTGCATGTAGTACTGTTATTTCAGCCCCCTCCCCCCCTTCACCCTGGTTACATACACCATCTGCCTGTTTTAAATGAATGGCTAAAGAATACAAACTAAAAAGTGAAACAAGAACACACACATAGTAGGGTACTATAATTTCCCCTACACGCAGAATAGCCGTTTAAGTAACATCCAAAGAAGAAAAGTTTGCGGATTTGTAATGCATATGATTTTCAAGAGCCAAGGGAACACCCTTCCCCTCCCCAAAGCACCTACAAACTAGAAACTTCCACTGAAAGTGATTCTGTATAGGTTTTTTAGCCATATTACACACACTTGGATACTTTACAATAAACTGTAGAATAAAAATACAAATAAAAAAGGTAACACACAAATTAAGAATAGTACAATTTCCACCACCTAAACCATAACTCCTTTAGTGTTAATTAAAAAAATCTGCAGCTTCTTACTGACTGTGATTTTAAAGAGGCAAGGGAGTGGCTGACAAGTACTGCTTAAACACATGGCCCTGTCAACACCCCTTCATTAGAAATGGCTAGGGGGAGTCATTCTGCACTTTTCCCTTAACCCTGGTTACATACTGTGCTTCTGTTTGCATGGCAATAAATGGCAGAATAAAAATATAAATTAAAAAGTGAAACGAGATGAATACTCAGATTGTAAGACACTACGGCTTTTCCTGTGTTCAAAATAGCTCTTACAGCATTAGCAGATTAAAACTAATAATATGCAGCTACCTTCAAGCTCTGATGTTAAAGAGGCAATAGAGTCACCTAAAAGTGTTGTTTAACCCCCCACACATCACGTACTAACCCTCCTTCACTGAAACTCACTCTGTGCTGTTTTCTTAGCCTTTGTTACATACACCATCCACATACTTTATAATGAATAGTAGAATAAGAATAAAAATTTAGAAAGGAAACAAGAGGGACAGTTTCAAACACTTGCAATTGTCTGCTGAAATATGTATTGACTTAGTAAAGGCAACGCAACAGTGCAAGTGGGTAGCTATATGCCCACCACCCTGCTTTTAGCAGAAGGGTGCCTGCTGAAACTCTGATGACCATAAGTGTCCACAGTTAAGAAATTGTTAGTGTGAATCGTGTTTTTTTGTGATTGTTTCTTTGCAGCTGTTCCATTGTTTCTCACATACATAACCTCATAAGGTAGTATATATAGGTGGAATGAGGAAGTACAGGAGAGTATACAGAGGAAGAGGCTGGCGAAGAAGAAGTGGGATTGTCAAAGAGATGAAGAAAGTAGACATGAGTATAAGGAGATGAGGCGCATGGCAAAGAGAGAGGTGGCGAAAGCTAAGGATAAGGAGCATGGAGAGTTGTATGAGAGATTGGACACTAAGGACAGAGAAAAGGACCTGTACCGATTGGCTAGACAGAGGGACAGAGCTGGGAAAGATGTGCAGCAATTAAGGGTGATAAAGGATAGTGAGGGAAAGGTACTCACAAGAGAGGAGAGTGTGTTGAGTAGATGGAAAGAGTATTTTGAGAGGCTGATGAATGAAGAGAATGAGAGAGAGAAGGTTGGATGATGTGGGGATAGTGAATCAGGAAGTGAAACAGATTAGCAAGGAGGAAGTAAGGTCAGCTATGAAGAGGATGATGACATACCAATGGAAGCATGGAGGTGCTTAGGAGAAATGGCAGTGGAATTTTTAACTAGATTGTTTAATGAAATTTTGCAAAGTCAGAGGATGCCTGAGGAGTGGAGAAAAAGTGTTTTGGTACCTATCTTTAAGAATAAGGGTGATGTGCAGAGCTGCAGTAACTACAGAGGGATAAAATTTATCAGTCACAGCTTGTAGTTATGGGAAAGAGTAGTAGAAGCTAGGTTAAGAAGGGAGGTGATGATTAGTGATCAGCAGTATGGTTTCATGCCAGGAAAGAGCACTACAGATGCAATGTTTGCTCTGAGAGTGTTATTGGAGAAATACAGAGAAGGTCAGAAGGAGTTGCATTGTGTCTTTGTAGACTTGGAGAAAGCATATGACAGGGTGTCTAGAGAAGAGTTGTGGTATTGTATGAGGAAGTCGGGAGTGGCAGAGAAGTATGTAAGAGTGGTACAGGATATGTACGAGAGTAGTGTGACAGTGGTGAGGACTGCAGTGGGCGTGACAGATCCATTTAAGGTGGAGGTGGGATTACATCAAGGATCAGCTCTGAGTCCTTTCTTATTTGCAGTGGAGATGGACAGGTTGACAGATGAGATCAGACAGGAGGCCCCGTGGACTATGATGTTTGCAGATGACATTGTGATCTGTAGTGAGAGTAGGAATCAGGTTGAGGAGACTCTGGAGAGGTGGAGATATGCTCTAGAGAGCAGAGAAATGAAGGTCAGCAGGGCTAAGACAGAATATATGTGTGTATATGAGAGGGAGGGTAGAGGAATGGTGAGGATGCAGGGAGTAGAGTTGGTAAAGGTGGACGAGTTTAAGTACTTGGGATCAACAGTTCAGAGTAATGGTGAATGTGGAAGAGAGGTGAAGAAGAGAGTACAGGCAGGGTGGAATGGGTGGAGAAGAGTGTCAGGAGTGATTTGTAACAGATGGGTACCAGTAAGAGTGAAAGGGAAGGTCTACAAGAGGGTAGTGAGACCAGCTATGTTATATGGGTTGGAGACAGTGGCATTGACAAAAAGGCAGGAGTCAGAGCTGGATGTGGCAGAGTTAAAGATGTTAATATTTGCACTCGGTGTGACTAGGATGGATAGGATTAGGAATCAGTATATTAGAGGGTCAGCTCATGTTGGACAGTTTGGAGACAAAGCAAGAGAGAAGAGATTGCGTTGGTTTGGACATGTGCTGAGGAGGGATGATGGGTATATTGGGAAAAAGATGCTAAGCATGGAGCTGCCAGGTAACAGCAAAAGATGAAGGCCTAAGATAAGGTTTATGGGCGTGGTGAGAGAGGACATGTAGGCGGTTAGTGTGACAGAGCAAGATGCAGAGGATAGGAAGAAATGGAAAGAGATGATCCATTGTGGCGACCCCTAATGGGAAAAGCCAAAAGATGATGATGATATAGGTAGCACGGATATGGGAGAGGTGTAGCTGCCATGCCAACAGCTGTATGTATCAAGCCATCCCTGTAAAAAATAAATAAAAAATAATGTTGTAATATCACATTTCAGATTTGTTGTTTGTTTTCTATGTTGGAAACACAGTTTAAGTTTATATGTGTCAGGACCATATCTCTCAGCTGTCCATATTTTTGCAGAATGTCCAGATTTTTGACTCATATTTTTGGCCTATTTTTCATAAAATTTGTGGATTTCTGGCAAATCACTGGGATAATCTGAGGATTGCAGTCACTAAATAATGATATACATTTGAGTTTCAGACTTCAGATCCTTCAGAAAATGTCTGTTAAAGCAATCCCTGATACTCTAGCAACTTTCCAAGTTTATAAGAACAGTCTTTAAAATATGTCCCTATTTTTGGACCTTTGTCCCCCCATTTTGTCATGCTTTGTCCAGGATAGAAGGAAGTTTCTCTGTTCACCTGTGAGAGAGCGGAGCTTTGAGCAGCCTATCTGTCCCTGGAGGAGTGGTTTCAGCCCAAAATTTAGTAGTTTATTGGCCATTTGGGGCTAATTTCTATCTCTTTCATTTCCCTGCTATACATACCATATTTGCCTGGTTTTGCGCACCGGGCATCACCAGTTAACTAGGGTATAACTATTCCCAGCTCCACAAAGTCTCCTCTTCAATTTTTCCCTTGGAACTAGAGAAACTTTCAACTTAAGCACTCAAGCCATTCATTTCTCAGCCCAGCACTTACTCAAAACTCATAGCAAGCACTTATTAACCTTAACACTAGACCGTCCTATACTGTACAGAAGGACAAGGCTCTCTATTCAACCTTACCAGCCATTCAGTAAAACAGTTCACTGTACCTGTCCAGGCATGTCCAAAGGGCAGTTTCAGGTGTACTCTCCAGTCCAACTGGTGAATCTGGGCATTTTGAGGCAATGTTACAACTGCCTCATGTACACAGACAACCCTGTCCTCCTACCACCAAACACTAATACATGTGAGATGCAATTATACAGCCAAACTGGAGGCTAAGCTCTCTCAACCCAAGGCTGGATCAGACAGTCAAGAGGAGAAGGGAAATACTTGCATCGCACCACCAGTCTCACATAGATCCACTAAACCAGCACCGGCAAAAAAACACAAATAAATACACAAAAACATACTCAGAGGCTCTAAATACAAATCTGCAAAAGCAATAGAGACTTCCAAAGCAGACATCCAAGCAACCTCCACCCCCCAACACAAATCATGAAACACATACTTCACAAAACCAGTGTGCCACGCAATCACTGCCCTTAAGGCAAAATAACATACCCAACATACTAGTAATAGGTGACTCTATGTCCCACTCACTAGGCTGAATAAGAAGAAGGTTACTGTTAGCTGCCTGTCTGGTGCCAGGATCCACCACATAACACAAGTACTCAGGTCACTTCAGAATAAGTACAAATATGACTCTGTCATTGTCCATGTTGGTGTGAATGACCTGAGCCGTACCTCCCTGGACTACATGAAAAGAGACATGGAAGAGCTGTCTGATCACGTAGCCCAGGCTGGTATGACCCTGACCCTGTGTAGCATCCCACCCTCACCAAGACTGATACAACAATTGGCTAAGTTTCTGGTGTCATTCAAAGGGGATCCAGTGTCTGTCCGCCTGGGATGACATGTTCGACAAGCCACGCTGCTTCACT
Source organism: Protopterus annectens (assembly GCF_019279795.1). NCBI lineage: Eukaryota > Metazoa > Chordata > Ceratodontiformes > Protopteridae > Protopterus > Protopterus annectens. Next base: position 1,075,379,585 of record NC_056748.1, read on the forward strand.
AGAGATGGCTTGCACCTGTCACCCTTATGCTTTTGAATACTATCCAAGGCTCTTGCCACCCGCATACTGCCTTTTTTAGGCAAGGCTCAAAAGACAAACCCACCATGATAAATAGCACAATTAACAAAAAACTGAGGGTAATGCTACTCAATGGCAGAAGTCTAAACCTCAAAATGCATGCACTCGAGGGAGGCACTCCTCAGTATGGAGAAAATCGATATACGTGCAGTAACAGAAACCTGGTTTAAGGCTCCAGAGAGCACCCCAGCACTACCAAGCTACAACTCATACCATACATTTCAGCCACAGAACCGACAGAAATACAAAAGACGGGGGCGTATCCATATTCATCAAGGATACCCACACCTCCAGGTTAGTGGCACAACACGATGCTTCAGAGATCATCCACGTGCAACTAACAATGGGCAAAACTGCAATTCAAAGAGGTGACAACATATTGGACCTGGTCATCACCAACATGGGCGACTGGTGCTCCACACCAGAGGTCAACCCCTCGTTGGTGAGATCTGACCATAAACAAATCACTTTGGATATCCACATTCTGCCCCCACCCCTGGACAAGGAAACCGCCGTGAAAAACTTTTCAAAAGCAAACTTTACATTAATTAAGACTAAGGTGGAAAGTTTTAAAGCCCCTATGCTAAAGGATAACGCTGTCCAAGCTGCAAAATCCTTTACTAATGCATTCTACAGGCACCTACAAGAATGCATGGATCATGCTATCCCAAGCAAAACCAAGACTCACTCCTCCAAGAAAAGGAAACCAGTCTGATGGACTCCTGCCACAAACAAGCTATACAATAGAAGGAGGAAATTAGTACAGAAAATAGTAAAATCTCAAGAAGGGAAGACATCCCTGATCAGTATCAGAAAAAAACTACGATCCCTCATAAAATCGGCCAAGGCGAGCTTCGAAAGAAAAATTGCCAAAGGACTCCAAAGGTAACCACAAGGCAATCTTTAGCTATGTCAAGAATCTAAGTGGCAATGCTAAGATCTGCTTGGAGTTAGTGTAGAATGGCAGAAAATACACTGAACTGACTGATATCGCCAACATCCTGGCAGACAGGTTCAGTGCAAACTTCATCCCTCTCACCCCCAAAAAGGCCCATAACCACACCAGAAAAATATAGAGCCCCTGAAATCACAGACAGGTTAAAACAGCCCTCTTCAAAGCCAAAAACACAACATCAGTGGGACCAGAAAGTGTCCCAGGCTGCGTCCTACACAAGCTCATAGACGAACTAACCCCTCACCTAAACACACTTTTCAAACTCAGCCTCTCCACAGGTTACGTACCCATAGAGTGACGCACAGCAATGGTTATTCGGCTCCACAAAGGTGGTGCCACAACAGACCCCAGGAACTATCGCTCTATAAGCCTGACTAGCTTGGTCTGCAAGGCTATGGAGCGCATCATCATGGAACTCATTAACAGAGACATTGGGAACCTCCAAACACTGGACCCTACCCAGTTTGGCTTTGTTAAGGGCAGATCATGCCTCCTAAACCTGGTGGACTTCTTTGAGACAGTTACCAAGGCTATAGATGAGGAAAGGTTGTGCAAACAGCCTACCTAGACCTCGCAAAGGCCTTCGACACCATTCCCCATTTTGGTATTATAGACAAGCTCACCAGCCTGAACATAAACCCCTTCATCACAAGATGGGTTGCCAACTGGCTCACGGACAGAACCCACACAGTGAGAGTTGTGGGAGCTAGGTCTGACTGTAAACCAGTTACAAGTGGCATTCCCCAGGGCTCAGTCCTAGGACCCCTCCTATTCGGCATATACTTCTCCGAGGTACAGGCAAGCACAGGAGGACTATGGCTGACCAAGTTTGCAGACAACTGCAAACTAGGGGCTATAATTGACTCTCCAGCTGACACAGACATCCTCCAAAAGGGTCTCACTGAGACGGATACCTGGTGTCAAAATCATGGACTCAAGCTAAATGCCAAAAAGTGCATAGTCATCATTCTACATGCACAACTTGTAAGTAAGGCCAAGGCATTCAGGTTCAAGAAAGTCATTGTTCCAATGTACACTGCTTTTATAAGACCAGTCATTGAAAACAACATATCCTTTGATATGTACCTGACCAGGCACTTGAAATAGCTTGAGAGACCACAGAGGTTCCTTGCAAAAGAATACAGGGAGTAAACAACAAATCCTATGTGGACCGTCTCAAAGCCCTATCCCTGTATTCAATCTCCTACAGATGGCTGAGATCCTCTGTTCCCACAGTGTTGGCTTTGTTGTACATCCAAAAAACAAATAGCATTAGAAATACCTGAACCTAAACCTCATCTGTGACATAAACAGGATATGTTTCAAAAGACAGTTATGAGTCTCAAAGATTACCCCTTCTCTGGAAAATGTGAAGCAAAATTCATTCCTAGCCATATTCAGTTATAATTTGGACCAGTAGATATGGTTTGGCACATAAGTCCTTAATAGACAGGGGCAGCTTGTGAATGTTTGATGTGCCCTTGCCTGTATTGTAACTGTAAAATTCCTTGGGCTATTGGCACACATCAGCAATATTTTGGTAACCTTGTCTTGCCTTAAAATGCATCTTGGGCCACTAGTCAAGTAATCACCTATGAAGCTACATGATAATTTGTATACAGTGTATCATCAAGAATATCACATTGTTAGCTGTATTGTTTAGTGTCTTTCAGATTCTTTTTAGATATGGTAGTTGCCATTACTGGGAAAGATTTAGATACATGGTTCAAGCTGCATACAGTGTGGTGTATAATGAAGGGAAAATTACAACACTTATTACACCCAGAAATCTGAGAATATTCCCATCATGACATTACTTCCTACGTCTGCCATTAGTCTGTTTTGCTTTGTGGGTTTAGATTGCCACTAAGCAAGTATTTATTGTTCTTGATTCTGTTATAAACTGTAGCATGACATTGCAGTTATTTCGGCACATTTTCGCTTCAGTACAATGTAGATTTATTTTCAGAGGAGTGCAGCAGTTTACCATGGAAAAATGTTTGCATGAAGCGGCAGTAACGGAAATGAACTAAGGGTTTACATCAAGGCTGCATAAACTAGAGATAAAACATTGATATATAATCCCCAATATTCTTCAGAGCTGTATTAAATTAATTTGTGGCACTCTCTCAGCTTACTTGGAATGACTGTATCAAGTCCTCCTGCCTGGTTAATAAATAAATAAAAATAATTAAATAAATACATAGAAGGTAACTTGGCTCCTTATTGAAAAGTTGATACTTGAAATGCTGAGTGCCAACAAGCCAAAAAAAAAACCACAGAAAACACAGGTTCATAGGTTCACAGGTGTGTACTAGGCTAATGGCCATGGAGCCTTTACAAGCCTAGCCCATAGGATTACCCTGGGATAGTGCCATCCGACCTTAGTTCCCGGTGCCTCTGTCGAGTAGAGCCACTGGAGTGATCCCCAGGGTGAATTTTCTATTTCCCATCCACTCATCAAGATTTCTCTAAAGAGGGCCAGTGAGGCACTCTGCTTGACATGTATGGGAAGTGTATTCCATAGCATGGGTGCTCTCTGGGTTATGAACCTGTCCCTCCATCTTGTTCTGGTGATTGTGGTAATGATGTTGAGGTCTCTGGAGTGTGTAGTGTGGAGGAATTGTGATTTGTTTAGATGTAGCATTTCTAACAGAGCTGGATCAGACATGGCTTTGTAAGTCAAACAGAGATTGTCTCTAAGTAGGCGATATGAGACAGAGAATAGTTGGAGTTTTTTGAGTCTGTCCAAATAGGACAAGTGTTTAAAGCCTAAGACCCTCTTTGTGAGGTATTTTTGTGGCCTCCCCAGTTGTTCTAGGTGTCCAGTGAGGTACATGCCAAATGGGGCATCATACTCAATGATTGGCCTAATGAGGGAAGAGTAGAAGCAGACAATGACCTCTTTCTTCCTGGATGCAAAACCCTTAGTAATGAGATGTGCCACATAGAAGGACTTTCTGACCACAGTAGCAATGTTGTGGTCAAAAGAGAGGTTGCTGTCAACCTGTGTTCCCAGATCAATTATGACACCTAATGTGTTCAGTGGACTACCATCAATGTGGTAATTCATAGGAACTAGGTTCTTCCCAAAGGGGATGACGACACATTTTTTGGCATTGAGCTTAAGGTCATGGTTCTGACACTAGTCATTGGTCTCAGTGAGGCCTTTCTGTAGTGTGTCAACATCACTTAGGGAGTTAATTATGGCTCCCAACTTGCAATCGTCTATGAACTCTGTCAGCCAGAGTCCCTTCATGTTGGCCTAAACTTCAGAGAAGTAGATACCAAACATGAGAGGACACAGGACCGAACTCTGTGGGACTCCACTCATGGCTGGTCAACAGTCTGACTTGGAGTCAGCTACTTTCACACTGTGGGTTCTATATTTGAGTCAGTTTGCAACCCACCTAGTGATATAGGGGTTGATGCCTGCCTAGCTTAGTGAGTTTTTCTCTGATTCCTGAGTGGGGACTGGTATCAAAGGCAATACCACACAGAAACAGGATAGGCCCAGAAACGGAGAACAGCCACACTGGAGTAGATATCCAAAATGTTTATTTGTACACAATGACAGAGATTAAGTGCTTTTGTACAGGTACTTCATCAGAATCACAAAACAAATAACATCCAGCACTCTTAAATACCCCACCCTTGGTATCCTATCCAATGAAATTAGCAAATGCATTAACTCATACTTTAACTGTTAAGAAGAAGGTATAAAATGTGACCTAACCAACGTTGATGTCCCTCCATACATTCTAGCTAAAAAACATTTGATATAATAAATAATTAATATCAAAACTGATCCAAATACATAACATGGTAAAATATATGTAAAAATGTGTGTAAAAACTGGGTTGATAGCCAAAATAATTATTTGTGTAGTTATACCACATATGATTTCAACTTTAAAACACTGGCTATAGATGTAATTTAATTCAGGCCAGGTAAAGTGGTAGCACTGAGCCTTAATTGCCACCTTAGCTCCTTAGTTTGCAAGAGATCTTCCCAAGGTCCCCCCCCCCCCCGAGGTCTCTTTGTACACGTTACAAAACAAAGAAGCTAAAACTGTGGTCATTTTGCTTGCTAATATGCTTTGCCAATGCATTTTTTGTATCCCCCTTCCTAATATCAAACCCATGCTTATACAAGCATTCCTTAAAATTTCTCTTAGTTTTTCCCACATAAAAACACTCGCATTTAGAGCACCTGGCTGCATATATAACCCCTATCGAATTGCAGTTGCTATGAATCCTAGAAACGTTTGTAAATTGATTCATTGTTACACAGTCTCCTTCTAAAACCATTATACATTAGGCACAATTGCCACACTTATATGTTTCCCGCTTTTTGCTTGTATATTCCAACCCATAATTAAAGGTGCCCTTCTCCAAATGGTTCTTCAAAGGTTTTCCTCTCCTAAAAATAACTTGGGGGTTTTTGTTTGCTACCATGTTCATTTCCTTAAAGTGGGAAAAATGTGCCAGTGTTTGTAAATAATATTTCTAATGTGGGCAGCCTCATTACAATATTGGGTGATGAAGGCTCCTTGTAAATCCAACCCTTAGTTAGTTAGCAAAAATCAGCGATACAAACTCCAAGGTGTTCTCTCAAAGTGTGGGAATAGGATGTGTCTCTCCCATTGCAACAATACAATATTTGCAAAAATGGGGAATTTGGGAAGATCTCTTGGAAACTAAGGAGCTAAGGTGGCAATTAAGGTTCAATGCTACCACTTTACCTGGCCTGAATGAAAGTACATCTATAGCCACTGTTTTAAAGTTGAAATCATATGTGGTATAACTACACAAATAATTATTTTGGCTATCAGCACAGTTTTTACACACATTTTTACTCATATTTTTACCATTTTATGTATTTGGATCAGTTCGAATATTAATTATTTATTATATCAAATGTTTTTAGCTAGAATGTATGGAGGGACATCAACGTTGGTTAGGTCACATTTTATACCTTCTTCTTAACAGTTAAAGTATGAGTTAATGCATTTGCTAATTTCATTGGATAGGATACCAAGGGTGGGGTATTTAAGAGTGCTGGATGTCATTTGTTTTGTGATTCTGATGAAGTACCTGTACAAAAGTGCTTAATCTCTGTCATTGTGGACAAATAAACATTTTGGATATCTACTCCAGTGTGGCTGTTCTCCGTTTCTGGGCCTATCCTGTTCCTGTGTGGTATTGTGTTTTCCACATTTTTTAGTGAATGGTATCAAAGGCCTTGTCCAGATCAAGTTAGGCTGTTTCAACCACCTTGCCTTCATTCACAGCTCTGGTAACTGACTCAAAGAAGTCGACCAGGTTGAGCAGGCATGATCTACCCTTCACAAAACCAAACTGTGTGGGATCCAAAGTTTGGAGGTTCCCAATATCTTTGTTTATTAGGTCCATGATGATGCGTTCCATAGCTTTGCATATTAGACTTGCCAGGCTAATGGGGCAATAGTTCCCAGGGTCTGTAGTTGCTCCTCCTTTGTGGAGATGGATGACTGTAGCAGTGCGCTATTCGGTAGGGACAAAGCCTGAGGTGAGGCTTTGACTGAACAGTGCACACAGGTGAGGTGCCAGTTCACTCTGTAGTTCATGTAGAACACAGCCAGGGATATTGTCAGGTCCCATAGAAGCTGTATTCTTCACCTTGGACAGTGCTGTTTTAACCTGTGCAGCAGTAATACTGGGTGCCTGGTATTCAAATGGTATTGTGATTGGTCCTTTCGTGGGGGAGAGAGGGGTAAAATTGGCACTGAATCTGTCAGCCTGTATATTGGCAATATCTGTTGGCTTGGTATAGGAGGTGCCATTCTGCAATAGCTCTGAGCAAATCTGGGTATTGACGTGGAGATTCTTTACATAACTATAGAATGCCTTGTGGTTGTCTTTACTGTCTGCTGCAATTCTGTTTTCATTGCTAGCTTTAGAGGATTTGATGAGGGATCTCAACTTTTGTTGAGGCAGATAAGGAAGTTGTTCCAGTCTTGGGACTTCACCTTATTTCTCATCAGTTTCCTCCTTCTGTTGTAGAGTTTGTTTATGGCAGGAGACCACCAGATTGGCTTCCTTTTTTTGAAGGAGAGCATCTTGGTTTTGTTGGGTATGGCGAGATCTATGCATCTGTGTACGTGTTCATACAGGGCATTGGTGGATGATTCTGTGGTCATGCAACTGTTGTCCAATTGCATGGGTGCCGTGAAGTTACCACCTCTGTCTTTAGGAGCCCAAAGTTCGCTTTGGAGAAGTTTTTCATGGTGGTTACCTTTGCAGGGGGTGGGAGGGATGTGGATTTCCAAGGTGATTAGTTTGTGGTCGGATCTAACCAGGGAGAAGTTGACTACTTGTGTGGAGCAACAGTTGCCCATGTTAGTAATGACCAGTTCAAGAATGTTGCTACCTCTAGTGGGGGTAAGAATGAGCTGGTCCAGGGCATTGGAATTAATGAATTCCAGGAAACGTTGGGCAAGTGTATTGGTACATGAGTAATTTTCCCAGTTAATGGAGGGGTAGTTGAAATCTCCCAGTATGAGAGTGTTAGGTTGGACCCTAATATTCTCCAGGGTGCTTAGGAATGTGGAGTGTGAGTCTTGGGTCATGGTTGGGGACCTATAGCAGGCTACAACCTGAACTTGCTGTCTTACCCAATGTTAGCTGCACCTGAAGTATCCCTGATGCGTCATGTTGGGCTACCAGTCTGGAGGTGTGTGCATCCTTTATGAATATGGAAACACCACCGCCTTTGGAGTTTCAGTCCAAGTTCTGGGGCCAGAAGGTAAGAAAAGAGTTATAGCCTGGTAGTGCAGGGGTGCTATCTGCTGCCTTGAACCAGATCTCTGTTACAGCACAAATGTCGATGTTCTCCATTCTAAGGAGTGCTTTGAGCGAGTGCATTTTGAGATTTAGATTTATAGCATTGAGCAACATGACCCTCAAATTGCATTTGTTTTTAGCTGTTACAGTGGTAATTTGGTCTTTGGAACACCACCTAAAAAAGGTACTATAGGGATGGCAAGAGCCTTGGCCAGTATCCAGACACCCAGGGGTTACAGATGCAGGCCATCTCTGGCAAAGCATCTAGGTCTGTCAGTCATGTCATCCCAGGCAGACAGATACTGGATCCCCTTAGAATGACACCAGAAACTCAGCCAATTGTTGAAAGCAATCATTTTCTGCTTGTACTGTGGTATCATTCTCGGTGATGGTAGGAGGCTGGTCAGGGCTAGGGTCATACCCGTACCCATGTACAATAACAGAGTCATATTTGTACCTGTTGTTGAGGGACCTGAGTGCATGCATTATGTGGCAGATCCTGGCACCTGACAGGCAGAAGAGTCAATCTCGAAAATGTCTCTTCTCCTTTAAAATTCTTTTTGTAGACAAGACAGCCTGCACCCCCCCCCCATCTGAACACAAACAGATATATACCAACTCCAAGATCGCCATACCTCAGAGAAAAGGGAATATTGTGAGAAGTGGCATCTCAGACTTATTATATACAAGTCCAACCATTCAGCCATTCAGTCTCTGTGTTTTGGGACTCACTTCACTGGGTCCTGAAATTTTAAATGGTCACCAGTTAGATTTGCTTGAAATGAAAGAACCTTAGTATGTTCTTATATATGTAGTTTGTTGTCACTGAGTTTCTGAGAAATGGGACCTATTCAGCCCTTCTTAACAAGGCCGTTGTTATCCTCTTTCACAAGTAACCGTTATTTTATCCAACCACCAGTAATAATTTCTGCGCCATCTCAAAGTGACTTTCCCTGACAAGGTTATTGAGAAGGGTAGCCTGTGCTCATCTTGAAACATAATTTCATTGTCACTGGACTTGTGGGCTATTGTCAGTCTAGTTTTTGTCCTCACGACAGTAGTGAAACAGCCCTAATTGTTACTGTGAATTATCTCCTTATGAATGTAGATTGGCAGAGCTCCTCTGTTCTGATGGTTCTTCTCTCTGTCATTTACTACCGATGATCATGGCATCTGTGTTAGCTGTTTACATTCTTACCGTGATTTAGACAAAGTAAATTAATTTATTTTATTTTTATTTTCAGTTTCATTACCAGGGTAGATCATTGATATTGTGGACCATGTTCAGGTTCAGAGCAGGTGAATACCAAAAGAATCTAACCTATATATATGTAGCGGAGTCTTTTCTTACCATGACTATTGCAATGCCTTTTATCACTGCTCCTTCACATTGAGTTAAGTCACTTTCAGCTAGTGCATAACTTTGCTCTTAGGATACTTACTAGTTTATTATGTAACCAACATCTTATGTCTGTGCTTTTGCTCCTTCTGTGGCCTCCTATTTATCTTCCAGTTCTTTCTAGGTTGATATTAATTAATTTGACCCTGTGTGGTTGGTTCCTCTAGCTTGAAATAGTTTGCCCCAGTCAAGGGGGGCTGGTGGTGGTGGTTTTGCATTTGTGTTTTTTGTTCTTTTGCTTACTAGGCTCTGTACCTGGGGAACACAGTGACTATTCCATTATGGCAGATTTAGGAACTTTTAAAGGATTACCCATCTTACTTACCATTTAGCCATTTTCTTTTGTATCACTAACAGATTTTTGGTTAATGATCACACTGAGTGCTATAATTCTTCATAATGACATCTTTAATGATCTGTTGCTTAAATGATACTGTTCTGTTTAAATACACTTGTTTATCCATTTCTTACTATTATTTAAGTGCTTTATTATACAATGTTGAAGACAAAGAAGAAGACGAAGTTGAAATAAATGCAATAGCGTCCAAGGAAATAGTCGTCATCTATAAAGTGATATTCTGAAAACAGCAGGGCATCATTTTCTGGTGATGCAAGCCAGAGATTTGAGTAATTAAATATCCTGAGAATCATGTCATCATTAAAGCACCCATCACTGACCCACCTTGGACAGTAGATGAGGACTTATTATTGAATATTGCTACTGCAGCAAAGCCACTAACAACTCAGTCACATAGGATGGGCTTGGGCGGGAAAAACAAGGAAGTTCAGGCTGGGGCGTGCAGGTGCCCTAGAAGTTGATATGGACATCAATGAGAAAAAGTAGGCCCAGGAATAGGAATTATCCCACTTATGATTCCCACCTGAGAGATTAATACGTGCAGTTTGAGTAGTGGTATGTGCATAGAATGAGTGCATGTGCAGGATGTCCAGACGTTCCGTAGGAGTCTCTACTGATTCATAGGTTCATAGGTTCGATTGTGTTTGGCTTATGCCACCCCTTGATTTGAGTATACTGTGCCCTTTTTAAAGTTTAGTTTACTGTGCCTCTGTCTAATAGTAACACGGAAGTAATCCCCAGGACAAACCTACAATCCCTCATCCACTCATCAAGATTCTTCTTGAAGAGAGTCAGTGAGGTGCTCTGCCTAACATGAATTGGAATTCTATTCCAGAGCGAAGGGAGCCTCTCGGTTATGAATCTGTCCCTCCAGCATGTTCTATTTATTTCTGTGCTGAGGTTCAAGTCCCTCGAGCGCGTGGCTCTAAGGGATTTGGATTTACTGAGGTGGAGCATGTCCATTAATTCTGGGTTGGACATAGCTTTATATGTCAGGCATAGATCGCCTTGAAGTAGGCGGTATGCAACTGAGTAGAGCTGGAGTTTTTTTAACCGAGCAGCATATGGCATCTGTTTGAGTCCCTTGATCCTCCTGGTGAGGTACTTTTGGGGTCTTTCTAATTGCTGCAGGTGTCGGGTAAGGTACATCCCAAAGGGGGCATTGTATTCTATGATAGGCCTGATGAGGGATGAGTAAAGGGGCATGATTACCTCTCTTGATCTAGATGTGAATCCTTTCATGATGAGGTGGGCTATGTAGAAGGTCTTTCTAACCACTTTGGCAATGTGGTTGTCAAAGGAGAGATTGCTGTCAACTTGGGTCCCCAGATCCCTAATTACTTTCTCTGTACTTAATGGGTTACCACCTATGTGGTAATTTGTGGGCACATTGTTTTTGCCAAAGGGTATGACTACACACTTTTTGGCATTTAGCTTTAGACGATGGCTGTGGCACCAGTTATCTGTCTCTGCGAGACCTTTTTGAAGGATGTTTGTGTCAGCTGGAGAGTCAATTATGGTGCCCAGTTTGCAGTCATCTGCGAACTTGGTGAGCCATAGTCCTCCCACGTTGGCCTGTACCTCAGAAAAGTAAATACCGAACAAGAGAGGTCCCAGGACAGAACCTTGTGGGATGCCACTTGTGACCGGTTTTGAGTCTGACATGGCCCCAGCAACTCTGACTCTGTGGGTTCTGTCTTTGAGCCAGTTTGTGACCCATCTTGTGACATAGGGGTTTATATTTAGGCTGGATAGCTTATCTATGATGCCTGAGTGGGGTATTGTGTCAAATGCCTTTGCGAGGTCGAGATAGGCTGTGTGAACTACCTTACCTTCATCTATGGCCTTGGTGACTGTTTTGAAGAAGTCGACCAGGTTCAAAAGGCAGGATCTGCCCTTGACGAAGCCAAATTGGGTAGGATCTAGTGTCTGTAGGTCCCCAATGTCTTTGTTTATGAGTTCCATGATGATCCTCTCCATAGCCTTGCAGACTAGGCTAGTCAGGCTTATGGGGCGATAGTTTCCAGGGTCCGCAGAGGCGCCAGCTTTGTGGAGTGGGACCACTGTTGCTGTACGCCATTCTTTGGGCACATATCCTGTAGTGAGGCTGAGATTGTACAGCAGTTTTACTTGAGGGATTAATTCTTCTTGGAGTTCATGTAGGACACAACCCGGGACACCATCTGGTTCCATGGAAGAAGTGTTTTTTGCTTTGGAGAGGGCGGCCTTCACCTGAGCATCAGAGATGTTTGGGAGGCTGCACTCTGCTGGGATAGATACTTGCTCTTTTTGGGGGGAGGGGGTGGAGAAGTTTGCACTGAACCTGTCTGCCAGGATATTGGCGATGTCTGTCAGTGCAGTTTTCACTACATACACATTGACTTGTTAATACTGACCTCATTGATAATGCATTGCATAAAGCATTGAACTAACTTACTGATTTTTGACTAAAGTGAGTCACTTTTCTTAGTTTAACACCTTGGTACAATACATTGTGGACAGCAATAGGCAGGCACCATGAGAGAAAGAAAATTCATCTGAATTACATGATGCTTATGTTCTTTTCTGGCAAAACTGATAATTATATACCTTCTTTGTGTATATATACAATTTTGTCTTCATATTTTGAATATGCAACTTTTATGTATATGAAATCGTTAACCTATATAAAAAATTTTCAACTTGATTTTTCAAAAGTTTTTGTAAAGTTGTACTGGAGCCTTTCTCTCTGGGCATCCACTTAAAAGGGTATAGCAAAGGCCGACTTTCTTCGTAAGAGAAGATAACAAATTAAATAAATCAATAGATAAAAATACTATGGGTCTGATAAGGGACAATTAGGGAAGGATAAAAACATCCCTTGACAAAGACGCTATAACCCTGGTAATCAGTCAGGCTATTTCCTAATGATAAATACATAGCAGTGAAAGGATAGTTTATTGTCAAAAAAGTAACTCGGTCTTCAAAAGGGTGTCATCCATGGGGTAGGAACATAGGTGCGTGTAACTGCCAAAGGAGATTAGAGTAAATTTCCTGGCATTTAGCTTAAGGTCATGGTCCTGGCATCATCCTTTACATCCTGGTAGCCAGCTGAAGAGTTTCTGGCAGCTCCAAGGTTGTAGTCATCCACAGAAATCATCAATCATAGGCCCTTAACATCAGCCTCAACAACAGAAAAGTAAGTACTGAAGAAAAGTGTCCCAAAGCCTGACTCCTGAGGGGTGCTGCTATCCTTTTCCTTGGGTACACCTTTGGTTTTGGGAAAGGCATACTGATCTGCATTGAAATATCATTAAGGTTAATAGTTCTTCAATCTGAAGCTGCAAGAATGTCCATGTGTCAAGCTAATACAATAAAAAATGTTTACTCATCTGTGAATGCATTTGAATGAATAAGATTCATTTCTAAATTGCTAGTTTTCATACTGTTAAGAACAGGGATAGGAAAACAAGTAATCACAGCATTACATTATATCTGAGAATTTTAAGCGCATCCCAAAACACAGACACTGTTCTCAAGGGGAGAGAATTTATATCTGCTTTTGGGGTTGTCACAAACATGAGCACTTAAAATATTCCCTGTGTTGAATAACTTTATATCACGCAACTTGCACTGATGCACTGTCTTTTGAAAACAAGAATATAAAAAAACACTAAAACAAACATTTTTGCAAATGCCACCCATAACACTTCCTGTGTAAGCACATCTGCACTGAGGATCTTATGCTGTTATTTACAGATTTCCTACAAACCTGCTGCTAGTACAATAACAGAATGAGGATGAAACAAACAAGTTGACGGTTCCTCTTTTGACAAAAGACACAGTTCGACCAAATGTTTTGGATCCAAGACAGACAGACTTAGAATTCTAAACGAGATAAAAAGCCAGCGCCAACTAATTAAAAGTTAGAAAACTTAACATACTAAACTGGCTTAGTACGATTCTACAGAACGTAGAACAGCTAGGTGAACGGTCATAAAAACGTGCATAATTTAAAAAACCCGTAATGAATTAACTTCACTTTCTTGTTTATAGGTTCATAGGTTGGTACTAGGCTATCAGCCCTAGGGCCTATACAAGCCTAGCCATAACAATTCCCTGGCTATTTCTTCCCACATTATTTACTTTCCTGGACCCCTGTCTAGCAGGGCGACTGACGTGATCCCTGGGGTGAATTTCCTTTCTCCCATCCAATCGTCAAGGTTCCTCTTGAAGAGGTCCAAAGAGGCACTCTGCTTGACATGTATGGGCAATCTATTCCAGAGTCTGGGGAGTCTCTGGGTCAGGAACCTATCCCTCCAGCATATTTTGTTTATTGTGATGACAAGGTTTAGATCTCTGGAGCGTGTAGCTCTGAGGGATTGGGATTTCTTTAAGTGTAGCATGTCCAACAGTTCTAGGTTTGACATGGCCTTGTATGTTAAGCAGAGATCACCTCTGAGTAGACGATATGCGACAGAGTATAGCTGGAGTTTGTTAAGGCGGTCAGCGTAGGGCATCTGCTTTAGGCCTGTGATTCTTTTAGTGAGGTATTTCTGAGGCCTTTCCAGTTGTTGCAGATGTCTTGAGAGGTACATACCAAATGGGGCATTGTATTATATAATGGGTCTAATGAGGGATGAGTACAGTGGGACAATGACCTCCTTTTTTCTGGATGAAAAGCCCTTCGTGATGAGGTGTGCCACATGGAAGGATTTCCTGACTGTTGTGGCGATGTGGATATCGAAGGTGAGACCACTGTCCACCTGTGTCCCTAAGTCTCTTATCACACTTTCTGTGTTTAGTGTACTGCCACCTATATGGTAATTCATGGATACATGTTTTTTCCCAAAGGGATAACAATACATTTCTTGGCATTGAGCTTGAGCCCATGGCTCTGGCACCAAACATCTGTTTCTGTAAGGCCCTTTTGTAGAGTATCCACATCATTTGGGGATTCAATAATGGCTCCCAGTTTGCAGTCATCTGCAAACTTTGTTAGCCAGAGTCCCTTAGTGTTGACCTGTACTTCAGAGAAGTAGATGCCAAACAAGAGCGGCCCCAGGACTGAACCCTGAGGTACTCCACTTGTCACTTGTCTGGAGCTGGATTTGGAGTCGGCTACTTTTACAGTGTGGGTTCTATCAGTAAGCCATTGAGCAACCCATTGGGTGACATAGGGATTAATGCCCAACTTAGTAAGTTTATCTATGATTCCAGAGTGGGGGATGGTGTCAAAGGCCTTGGCAAGGTCTAGATAGGCTGTGTGGACCACCTTACCCTTGTCCATGGCTCTGGAGACTGATTCAAAGAAGTCAATCAGGTTCAGGAGACAAGATCGGCCCTTCACAAACCCAAACTGGGTGGGGTCCAGTGTTTGAAGGTTGCCAATGTCTTTGTTTATAAGTTCCATGATAATACGCTCCATGGCCTTGCAGATAAGGCTTGTCAGACTGATGGGACTGTAGTTTTCGGGATCCAAGGTGGATCCCCCCTTGTGGATTGGGATAACTGTAGCTCTGCGCCACTCAGTGGGCACGAAACCTGAGGTGAGGCTATGATTAAACATGGCACTTAGGTGAGGTGCCAGTTCATATTGTAGTTCATGTAGTACACAGCCCGGGATGTCATCTGGTCCCATGGATGCTGTATTCTTGGCTTTAGAGAGTGCGTTTTGTACCTGTGTGGCCATTATTACTGGAATTTGGCAATCTTCCGGTATTGAGATGGGCCATTTAGGGGGTGAGAGGGGGTGAAGTTGGCACTGAATCGATCTGCCAGGATATTGGCAATATCCTTCGGATCAGTATATTTAATGCCATTCTGTTTTAGCTCAGAGCTGATCTGAGCATTGCCATTTAGATTCTTGACATAGTTATAGAATGTTTTGTGGTTGTCTTTGGAATCTTTGGCAATTTTATTTTCGTAACTAGCTTTGGAGGATTTTATGAGGCATCTCAGTTTCTTACTGAGGCTAGTAAGGGAGTTTTTTGCATCCTGGGATTTTCCTCTTTTCTGCAAAAGTTTCTTCCTTTTGTTGTAAAGTTTGTTTATGGCAGGGGACCACCAGATTGGCTTCCTTTTTTTGGATGAGAGCATTTTGGTTCTATTTGGGATGGCACGATTCATGCATGAGTGGATGTGCTCATACAGTGCCTTAGTGTAGGATTCAGCAGTTGAACTTTCAGTTCCCGTCTGCATGGGTGTCATGAAGTTTGTCACTTCTGACTTGAGTAGCATGAAGTTGGCTTTGGAGAAGTTTTTTTATGGTGGTTTCTTTACTGGGGGGTGAGGGTGGGATGTGGATGTTAAGGGTGATTAGCTTATGGTCAGACCTGACTAACGAGGGGGTGACCATAGGTATGGAGCATTGATTTCCCATGTTGGTAATGACCAGGTCTAGGATATTGGAGCCCCTGGTGGGACTATGGATTAGTTGATCCAGGACGTTGGAATTTATGAATTCCAAGAACCGTTGTGCAAAGGTGTTGGGACATGAGTAGTTTTCCCAGTTAATGGCGGGATAGTTAAAATCACCCAGTATTAGGGTGTTTGGTTCTATCTTAATATTTTCCAGTATGTTTAGAAAGGTGTAGTGAGAATCTTGGGGTATGGTGGGGGATCTGTAGCAAGCTACAATTTGGATTGCAGTCTTACCTAGTGTTAGTTGCACTTGGAGAATTTCAGACACATTGTGTTGGCCAACTAGCCTGGTGGTGTGAATATCCTTGGTGAATATTGACACTCCTCCACCTTTAGTGTTTCGGTCCTGGTTTGGTGGCCGAAAAGTGTGGTAAGAGTTGTAGCCTGGTATTGCAGGGGTGCTCTCTGGAGCCTTGAACCAGGTCTCAGTTACTGCACAGATATCGATGTTCTCCATTTTTAGGAGTGCCTCAAGAGAGTGCATTTTGAGATTTAGACTTCTAGCATTGAGTAGCATTACCTTCAGATTTTGCATGCTTGTACCTGTTACGGTGGTGGTTTTGTCCTTTGAAGTTTGCCTAAAAAAGGCACTATAGGGGTGGCAAGAGCCTTAGCCAGTAACCTGAATCCCAGGGGCGACAGGTGCAGACCATCTCTGGCAAAGCATCGTGGTCTGTCAATCATGTCATCCCAGGCAGACAGATACTGGATCCCCTTTGAATGACACCATAAGCTCAGCCAATTGTTGAAGTCAATCATTTTATCCTTATATTGTGGTATCATTCTGGGCGAAGGCAGGATGCTACTCAGGGCTAGGGTCATACCTGCCTGGGCCACATGATCCAAGAGCTCTTCCATGTATCTTTTCATGTAGTCCAGGGAGGTACGTCTCAAGTCATTCACTCCAACATGGACAATGACAGAGTCATATTTGTACTTGTTGTGGAGTGACTTGAGTGCATGCATTATGTGGTGGATCCTGGCACCCGACAGGCAGCTGACTGCAATTTTCTCCTTATTCAACCGGGTGAGAGGGACATCAGTGTGCCGGACTATAGAGTCACCTATGACTAAAGTGTTAGGTACATTGTCTTGCCTTAGGGGCTGTTGCTGGGTGGCACACTGGTGTTGTGAACTATGTGACACATTGGTTGTGATTGGTGTTTGTTTGCGTTTCAGCTTCAGAGGTCTTTGTTGCTTGGGCAGGTTACAGTTAAGGGCCTCTGCATATGTGGATTTAGTGTTGCTATACGTGGGTGTTGGTGGTGCGGGTTTAGAAGGGCTATGTGTTGCTTGAGGTGTAGTGTGGGTGTTAACCTTCTCCTCTTGACTGTTTAGCACAATCTTGGGTGGAGAGAGCTTTGCTTCCATTTTGGCTATGTAAGTGCATCTCTCACAGGTTGTAGTGTTGGGTGGTAGGAGGAGAGGGTTGTCTGTGTACATGAGGCAATTGCTGCATTGCCCCAGTATGCCCAGATTCACCAGGTGGACAGGAGAAATCACCGGAAGCTGACCCTTGGACATGCCTGGTTTGGGGCTTTTTTTTTCTTTGTAAAGTATAGGAGCTGTTTCCTTAGCAAGGTACTTTGCAATTATAGGCTGTTTAGTGCCTACTATTAATTTCTCCTTGTTAACAAGGAGAGTTCAGTGTTTGTATGAGTTTAAGGCTTCCTAGTGCTTTCCAGCAGGTATTAGAGAAAGTGCTAGTCACAGGGATGCTTAAAGGTAAGATTGAAAAGAATGCACTCTGCAGTGTGCACTAGAGAAGTTAGATTTGAAAGTAGGTAACTTGAGTTTTACCTGTTTAAAAAGTTAAGGTTTAGTGGAAAGTTACTATTTTTAAAACAGCAAGATGGATTGAAAGGGGTGGTCACTTTTGTATTTTGGTACTACGAAATACTGTAGGATGGCCAATAAATTTAAATAATTGAAGGGGTGGGATTTCAAAAATGATGATTTTGTGATTACTCACATAAGCCAGTGAAAGTAGAGAGAAATGAGATATATGGTCAGATTAACATAAGAGGCGGGCAACTAGAAAGACAGTGGTATTTAACAAGACAACTTAAATGGGTGGGAGGACGGGAAAATGTTTAAATGCTAGCCAGACGCCAGTCTATGCTTAGACTTTGCTTCATTCAAGAGCTTCATTAATTTCTTCTGAAAACCTTCAGGGGGGGGGGTTCCTGAGATATTGTGTTTCCTTAGCAACAGTAATGGGAAAAGGTTGCCTGGCTGTTGGATCTCTGCGTAGGAACACCCTGGATGTGAGTTAACTACGGCACCAGGAAAACTTTCAGTTCATTTCTTAAACATTTTTCTTCACATCGATGCCAAACTGTTACATGACTTGTTG
Source organism: Protopterus annectens (assembly GCF_019279795.1). NCBI lineage: Eukaryota > Metazoa > Chordata > Ceratodontiformes > Protopteridae > Protopterus > Protopterus annectens. Next base: position 1,075,397,957 of record NC_056748.1, read on the forward strand.
AGTGGTTCTGTCTGTAGCATATCATAGGTAGCATTTATAACAAATACCATAATTTCTTTCATTATGCAATATGACTATCTGAAAATTGTAGGTCATCTTTTGTCAACTGCTATACAACAAGTTATTTCTAATGTCCTGCAAAAACAGTGTAATAGAACAAGCTTTAGAGCTGCCAGTGAAATACTTTATATCTGTTTCCATTTCTACTTTTTTTTAGTTTGGCATAGATGGTTATGGTTGATCACTGAGTGGGTTGAGGGGATTTTGTACATAGAATCAAATAGTATGAAATAGTATTTGCAATGTAAAGATTTTAAAACTAACAGATACATAGAAAAAATGGAATAAAATGTAAATTTGCATGTTTTGTCATTCAGCAGATTCCATGTATTCACAGAATACCAGACTCTGTTGTCTAACCAGCAATACAGACCTAACCACCTATTCCAAACTCCATCTTGTTTTTTTTTAAGTAGAGAGCGGTATGTCATAAAAAAAATGTAAGGACATAGCTCAATGCATTTCTAATAAAAACATTTCCTAACAGAGATCAGGATCTTTAAATTGATTCTGTTAAGTACTGTAACTGTCAGGATGGTGACTTCCTCGGTCCTGTAGGAGTTAACATCATACAGAGACAAAGGAGATTCTGACAGTGGTTTTCTGTCTTGTATTCTGCCAATGGCAGTTGGAAACCATCTGTAACAAATGCTTTTATATTTTGAAATATTACTAAAATGACTCAGTCAGGTTATTTTGGTTCCATAACTATCACTGTTTTTTCAGTGTCCTATAACAGATATCTCAGCAACAGTTATCAAAGCACAGCTCTTGGATAATAACCATAGCTAACAATGAAGATGATGGTAGATAAACTGTTGACTTGGGTGTTTGTTTTTCTTACAATATTGGACACTGAGCTAATATTTAATTGGTATATTTTAGCTGCCATTTAGTTATCATAATTCATCTGCAGAATAGCACCCACGTCAGGCAGCTGTTTTCTCATTCAAATATGCAGATGGTTGGTTTTACATCACTGCCAAGTTCTGATTATTGGAATGCACTATATACGTAGGCGTGTGTGTGTGTGTGTGTGTGTGTGTGTGTGTGTGTGTGTGTGTGTGTGTGTGTGTGTGTGTGTGTGTGTGAGAGAGCGTGTGTGTGTGTGTGTGTGTGTGTGTGTGTGTGTGTGTGTGAGCGTGTGTGTGCGTGTGTGTGCGTGCATGTATGCATGTTATTTAGTTCTTCATTTTATTTATTTATTTAGTTAGTTATTGGTTTTCCTGAATATACTTAAACTCAAGAACACTTTAGGAATAAGTGTATCTTTCCTGTTTAGAAACACTTGAATTCTCTGCCTTTTAAACTATGCTACGTTATCTATGTACCATTGTGTACACATTTAACTCTGCATAAAATTAACCTTATCCAATTTGATTCATCCTTCAGCTCTGAGAATGTGATTTGTCAGCATATAATTGCTGGAACATATGATATTAGGCCAGCTTGTCTTTTGCATCGTCTTTTTAGCCCATTTGTTCATTTCACTGCTGGTTAAACACCAGAGTTATCCTTTGGTTTGACAATTCCAATCTGACAGAAGTAATTCAATGTACTCTGTGGAAGTAAAACTCTTGGGTAGACCATCATATCACTGCAAAAAGCGAGATTGTTTTGCCAGTAGTGTCTTTAAAATTCACTGGCCTATTAGACGACATTACTCAACAATGCTCTAAACATGGATCAGCTAATTAAGTACACACTGTCATCACAATTTCTAGCTAAGCACTTGTTCAACCAGTTTAAATTCAAAATAGCTCACAGAGTCTTCCATTATTTATTCCTGCAGCATAACACCCCAACCCTCTATCTGAGGAAGAAGGTAGTCATGGTGTCATTTAGTTCTTCCCCTACTTTACTAGCATCCCACCACTCAAGATGCTGTCTCTACCCAGGAACCAAGAACACCAGATGGATGTTCCACCTGTGCAGCGACAGACCAGGAGCCCATGGCATTGTTTAATTCCACCATGTCTAACCCTTTACCTTTATCCATCCTAGCTGATGAAACTCTTCACCTCTGGGGAAGCACTGCCTTACTTAGTACCACTTAAGCGCAACCCAGAAAAGATATTCTTACTTCAGGTCTTAACTGTGGTTTATAATTGCTTAACAATTCATTGATTGGACAATTAACAGTTTAATTAGTAATATTTATTGCACAATGCCAGTTTCTCTATTTTCTGTATTATGTCATTTGAAGTCTGCAACACACGGGGGGGGGTCTTCACTTTGTTTTGCTCAGTCATTCAATAATATGCGTCGCCTTTTGCCTGCCCTAGTGGCACAGAGACGTGGCATCCATTTCTGCCATCAGTGACCGCAGTTTGAAAATTGACCTGGCCTGCTGGTATGGCTGCCATGAGAGGGGGTGTAAAATTAAATGTTCCAAGGCCAGTTCTCCTATCTTGAGGATGATATGAGGAAAGAGAATGCTACCTGTGCAACCTCTGAAAGTGATCAGGAGTCTCAAAGCCAAGCGCCTTACTTAACTCATTCTCTCCAGCACAGCTCTCTTGAGTGTGGACCATTAAATCCCAGTGGGTGTGGCTTGAACCTTTAAAAATGAAGTTATCACCTTACATTTCTAACAAATACTCACTGTCAGAGGTCACATATCAATGCAGTTGTGTTTGCCATCATGTATGCCTCAAGAAAAAATATTCTGATACCTTGTATGTAGCATGGTTTTGGAATTATTACTCCAAATATGAACGGGCAATATTTGACGTGTAGGGGCACAGTAGGAGTTAACTACAGAAACACCTGGAAGCAGTAATGAGTTAAGGTAAGTGAGCTTACTGGCTCCTCTGCCAATAAAGGTTAATAAATACATTAAGGATACTGAGCACTTCTCTTGAATCAGACTGTGCTAAAGGGCCAAAACAAGCTTAGACGTGCTGAACAGGATACTCGACCAGAGCACACCAAAGTGGATTAAAACTCAATTTTTCTAGAGAAGGAGGCAACACCCACTAAAGGAGAATTTGCCCTTCGAAACATTCCCCACCACAAGGCTTCCTGACCACAAAGCAAGTGATAACTAATATTTGTCAGGGGATCGCATCTCATGTAGTGCAATACCCAGAGGTCCTCAAATTTACCTCTTACTGCTTCAGATTACCATGAACAGGACAAGCTTTCAATGTTTAACATGCTACACAGCCTTCTCCTCCTATGTCCTAAGATGATTATGTTAGAATCTTGAAAGTTTTAGAAGAAATTTCTATAAGCAACAGCTCCATAATCCTATATGACTCTAATGCTGGGAATACCCAGAGATGTTTGGATTTGATAAGCAGGAATTTACTGGATCAAACAGTTAGTAGCCAACTAGAGGCTAAAATAGTCTTCAGGTGGCATTTGCAGTCCAGAGTTTTGGCTGAGTGTACTGGTACTCCATAAAGAGTAGTACCATAAGGATAGCCAAGTACAGTCAGCAGATATTATTCATGTTGACTATCGAAAGACACAGGCATGTTAATAAACATACGTGTTTAAAGCAAAAATGTAGTGTACTTTATGCTAAAATCTTAGAGGAGACATATTGTGTGGTTAAAATTCCTTAAAGGTTGGATTTTTACTGTGATTCATAGAGATGAGCATAAAATGGCCTCATTTGCATACAGATTCCATAGAGGACCTTATATTTACACCAATAAGTTTAAAAGCACCATATTAAGTGATAAGTGGAATTATATGAACAATTATTTAGGAAACTGCGGACTTTAGACATATGGCAATTTACTATGAAAGAGTTCAAAATGGGTTATTGAGTTCACTGCAAGAAATTTTGTTTTATTCATATGGTGGACAGATTACAATGGGTTTGGTGAATAAGCTGTCATTTGTAATTGGAAAATCATTACATAGCAGTGGAAATGATTAGTGATCACTGAGAAGAATATACTGTGGTCATTTTAGTCTGAAGTACTGTAGTAGCAAGATGTTTTGTATCTTTACTGGGAGATTCCTTTGTGTCACTAACAGTGTTATGATTACCAGAGTGTTGTAGGAGTTAATGAAAAGGCTTGTGTATTAACACGGTGCTTTGTTTACTATTGTGACTGTATTCATAGTAGTGAAAACACTCTGGATTCTGCATATCTATAACATTATGGGGGTTGTGCTACATACTTTTATTTCATGAGGATGTCAGGGGTTGTGTGATTGATGATTACTTGGAATTTTTGCATGACTGTGCAGTGATGGTACAGAACAAGTGACCAAGGCAGAGAACAACTTACATTACTTTGATTTTTACAGGATCAGCACACATCATTATGGACTGAAAAGTAGATTGAATAGCTGCAGCAGCACTTTATATAATGGAGGTCCAGATGGTGTGAAAAATTGCACTATGAATGGCAAGTGGGCAAAGAGCACATCCCTAGCATTCACTGCTTTGCACAATTTCTCATTTACAACTTACTATAGTTAATTGTTTACACTTGTTCACTGCAGTTGTGCATTAATGTATATTGCCTCTATGAATCACTGCTTAGCTATGCTCATTCACAGTTAGAGGAGATATCCTTAATGCATTTGCAAAAAGTCTAACATAAAATGCAAAAAACCAGCTGACATGGCAGAATATAACACAATAAAAACAAAGTTTATTTAAAAAGCAGATAAAATCAGATAAGTGCTTTCACACCAACAACGGGCACTTCATCAAATCTAAAGTACAAATAGTGGAATAGCACTTAAATACATTCAGAACTACCAGGCTAAAGGAAATGATCATGTGATTTCAATAATGGTTTTAAAGGGACATTCAGTCCTTTCCCTTTATCAGACTAAAGCATCTAAATCCATTTTAATTCAAGACATTCTGTCTTCATTCTAATATTCCCACCTATAGCACCTATATTAAAAAGTTCTAAATCCAGAAACTTAAAGGAATGACCATATGGCCAACATCCAAGATACGCTTTGATAGTGCATTTCTGCTATCACTTTTGTTAATATCATAACAGTGTTCATGTATACGGTCTTTCAATGTACGATTGGTTTTACCAGCACAATAGCATTCACACACATCACAGACAGCTAAATAAACTAAATCATGACTCATACAGTCAGCATAAAAGTCAAACTTAAATATTCTCTTCATGATAGGATGTACATATAAGCCACCATTATTAATATACCTGTACACATTACGGCACCTACAAGTGTATGCACCTTTTTTATCAGTGAGATGTTTCAAACATAAAGTCTCAGATGGGATAGAACATCATGTAAAGAGGAACCTTCTGCAGAGATAAAAGGGAGCCCCTTATTAAGCACCTCATACTGCTCATTCAACAAAGTTAATGAGGAATGTTTACACGCCCATGGATCCTGCATGTCCATGGATCCTGCACATCCGTATGGATCCTGCACATCCGTATGGATCCTGCATGTCCATGGATCCTGCACATCCGTATGGATCCTGCTCCTTACTGCTGCACCCATCTCCAGTTGTCCTGGTAACTGCATTCTTTTTTCATCGAGTAGGCTCCTGCTCCTTGAGTAACCCCTTTTGCAAAAAGACTATGACTACCACCCTTTATCTTGTTCTCATAAAAATTGTCTTTATCTGTCCCACTTCTGTATTGTTTCTTTCACTAGTTAAGTTGAGCCATAAGCTCATGCCCAAGGATTCAATAAATGGTGTGTAGGATTTGTGTGAAGCCTATGCGGAGTTTATGTGTTAGCCCCATGAGCAGGAGCAGTGCTAATTGCATATTCATGCTGCTCATCACGCTCACACAAATACAAGCAAGGTTTCGTGGCTGATGACAGTGTTGCTGGCCAGGAAACTGTGCAGGACAGAAAGAAAAGCATTAAAGTTGTTTATGGGCAAACCTGCTCAGCGAGATCACACGGACAGCAACCATGACTACCAGAGTCAAAAGATAATGCAAAAAGAGCAGCAGTGACACAGTATTGAAAAGTGCGCTGAGTTCAATGTACACTAAAACAATTATCTGTAGAATGAAATAATGAAGGGGGGGTAAATGGCAAGGGTGACTAGATGGAAAGGTACACTGGGCAAACAAAGTGCGCTGAAAAAAATGTGTACAGACATGAATGATAGAAATGAATAAAGAAGAAGAGGGCATGGTAAATATAGAAATACCCCCAAGATAGGCTATATCAATGTATGTACACTTCCAAGACAAATCAGCAGCATAATATTATGCACATATGTTGATAGCACAGTACATACTGCTGTTTACACCTCCTAAGAGAATATATTATGACATAAACACACATGGTAGTATATATGTGATTGTCAAGTAAGGTTACATATTCATGGATGTGAATAGTTGTGATTCAAATACTTCTAACATGCTCAATGGAGAGGACACTTATCAAGCACAGCACATACAATGGCGGGTATGTGCATACTCCGAAGATCTGCAGAATGACTTGCTTGAATATGACTGACATGTCACCGTAGCTCTCAACCAATCAGGGACACATAGCAGCAGACTCCTGGACAAATGTAGAAAAAAGAGACACAGTCATGGAAAGTTTTAAAATATTATAACCATTAGCCTGCATCATTGACAGAATATACGACTGTAACTTATTACACACGTACTGCAGTAACAGACATGTACAACAGTAATGATTGTCAGCATTTTATAAGAGGAATTCACCACCCCTTCCCTAAAAGTGACCACCTTTTGGAGGGGTTAAGAAGGACAGTGTTAAACCTGGAGTTGAAATCAGGGGCAGTCATGGTGAGTTGAAAGGTTTGCATGAAACATACGCCACAAACGTCCCTGCAAGAATCAAACCCATGCCATCAATACCTTCACTGAGCTGTGTATTTACTAGGTAGAGCACAGAAAGATGTATCACAAATGCATCTAGTAGAACACCTTGAAAGGAAGTCTGCACTGTCAAATCCTAATAGGTAAGCATCTCAGAGAATAGTTCTGTATATCCTACCACATGTGTGGGAGCTAACTGTGCCAGATGTGATACAATTGACTAAAGAATCCCTGACTGACGTAGGTATCCGCCATATTGATAACAACACATACAAGCACCACACTATTATGAGTGGATTACCTACTGAGTGGAAGACACTCTATAAGCACATGTCAAACCTCAACACGTGCCACGCAATCACTATCCCCCCGACATTGACAGTGAAAATGTTATACTGCCATGAAATCCTAACATACTTCTATATGTATTCATGCAAACTATCAAGTGGTAATATTGATGTGATGTACTGTTACCTCCGTGATGCAGTACAGTCACACTATGGATGTACCTGTGCTACAGTTGGACTTCAGGCTGTACATCATCTCCAAATATAACCTTAGGAGTGAATCACATGTGACACAGTGAAACTGTTAACACAGTCATTCAACTCTACCTATTTCACTACATTACATCAATTGTACATCACATGCCTGTATGTTTATCTGTGGAAATGTGTGTGTGAGGGCTTGACACCACATGTGGAAACATGACAACTGAGGTGGATGCTGCTCATGCAGAACAGTTAATGACACAAATGCTAATAGTCACACAGTGCTATTGGTGAACACGTGTATAATCCTTGTGAATAACAACACAATAGTTCATAGAATAAATATGCCAAGGTTGCAAGTGAATCTCAAAATGCCATATGTTTGTGTATATAACAGCATTATAACACGTGGATGAACCTAGAAGTATGTGCCCATGTAATCACTATGATGTAATATTGCTGTATGTCAGGTAACATTTCCAGATGTGCCATGCTAGGTATACACATGCACACTTGTGACATGCTAGGTATACGCATGCACATCTGTGCCATTCTAGGTATACACATGCACACTTGTGTCATGCTAGGTATACAGATGCATACCTGTGCCATACTAGGTGTGCACATGCACACCTGTGCCATGCAAGATGTACAAATGCACACCTGTGCTATGCTAGGTATACACATGCACACCAGTGCCATGCTAGGTATACACATGCACACCTGTGCCGCGTTAGGTATACACATGCACTCCTGTGCAAAGCTAGGTATACACATGCACACCTGTGCCATGTGAGGTATACACATCCACACCTGTGCCATGTTAGGTATACACATGCGGTCCTGGGCCAGGCTGGGTATATACATGCACACCTGTGCTATGCTAGTTGTGCACATGCACATCTGTGCCATGCTAGGTGTACACATGCATACCTGTAGAGTATGTAGCCTACAACAGTTAAACAGGTAATTTAAACAAAAAAACAACTTTGTTAAAGTGCAGGCAGTAAAATAAGTACAATATATAGCCGAAACAAGCTTTTTTAAAATCACAGAAACTCTAGAAAATCGGTGTTTTAAGTGGAATTAGCTAAATGCAGCAAGAAAATTCAGAAAAATTATGCTTAATCACTCAAAAGTCTCTCTTTTGTCTCTCTGCTGCTGTAGAACTCTGAAGGGCACCAGGCAGGAGCTTGCTGAGCTGTATACTAGCACAAAAACCTTGCAAATGTGGGTTTTATAGCAGGGAAATGAAAGAGATAGAAATTAGCCCAAAATGGCCAATAAACTACTAATTTCTGGGCTGAAACCACTCCTCCAGGGACAGATAGGCTGCTCAAAGCTCCCTCTCTCACAGTGAACAGAGAAACTTCCTTCTATCCAAGTAAGGTATGGGCAAACACAGAAACTTGTAACACAGCCCTGAATTCAGCACTAACATGAAAACTGGACTATACTAGGTTAGAAAGGCGGGAAAACAAGTATTTATTTTTGTTTTTTCAGAAAATAAAGCAGATACAATCAGAAAAACACTTTAAATGCACAGAAATGGCTATCACACTTGAGTGTGTAGCCTACAACAGTTAAACAGGTAATTTAAACACAAAAAATGACTTTGTTAAAGTGCAGGCAGTAAAATAAGTACAATATGTATTTGAAACAAGCTTTTTAAATCACAGAAGCTCTAGAAAGTTGGCGTTTTAGGCGGAATTAGCTAAAGGCAGCAGGAAAATTCAGAAAAATGATACTTAATCACTCCAAAGTCTCTCTTTTGTCTGTCTGCTGCTGTAGAACTCTGCAGGGCACTAGGCAGGAGCTTGTTGAGCTGTATACTAGCACAAAAACCTTGCAAATGCGGGTTTTATAGCAGGGAAATAAGAGAGAGAGAAATTAGCCAAAAATGGCCAATAAACTACTAATTTCTGGTCTGAATATAACAGAATGCAACAATTTCCAGTTAGAGGAATAACTGGGACTTATCCAGTCTATAACAGTTTTAAATATGAAAGCTTTTATATAAGATTCGATGCTGGGAAAGTTTAGTCCTCCTTGTTTCCATGGCCTAATGTGATATGTGGAAGCAACTCTATTTCTTTTAGGGAACCATAGAAATTTTAGCAAAAGTGTGTTTATTTCCTTAAGTAGATGTCTCTCAGCGATCACCAGAAAAGTTTGGACAACATACATTTATTTATTTATTTTGCATTTGTTTACCGGGCAAGTCCAGCTGGACACAATTCCTATTTCCACAGTAACACAGTTTAGTAAAAGCACAAAAGTCAGTTTCAAAAATATTACACTCTGAGTATATTCATTAAATATACTATAAAGTGTACAATATACTTTGAACTGTCCATCACCAAAAAGAAGTTAGTATGTAGTACAATATAATGATACAAGGATGAAATCATGATACATGATACATGATCTTAGGAAGTAAGAACATCTTTATCAACTATAGCCTATGTTCAAAGGTCATAAATATTTTATTCCACTTGTTCACAGATATTTTTATTATATTGATAATATTATTATAATTAACAGTTAATATCTCTTTCATATCTGTGCAAAAAATAATTCCTAAGTAGTTTAGAGTGGGGACTTGTTTGCCAATAATATGATTCTTATTTACTTGTATTTCTTACTTTTTGTTCAATAACAACAATTTTCATTTTGACTTAGTAAAGAGAAGACCCAAGATCATATAGAATTTTTCAGTTAATAAATATACTTCTTTTAATACCTTTTTTGAGTTAGGTAATATGAGAAGCACATCATCAGCAAACAGCAGTATTTTACAATTATATTGACCATATACATCTATACTTTTTATCTTTGGGTGGATTCATATTAAAACAGCAGGTATTTCTATAGCCAGTGCAAACAAAATAGGTGACATGGGACAACCTTGTTAGTTCCTTTCATAAGATGAACAGATTCTGAAGTGAAAGGTCCTCATTTAACTTAGGCTAAATTATTTTCATAAACGTTCATTATAAGTGAAATGAAAGAAGGAAGGAAATGAAATAAAACTAAAAGTTTAAATAAATTATCCCAACTTAAGGAATCAAAGGCTTTCTCTCTGTCTTATCCAATTATCAATGCTTCTTGGTTTTCCGTATTTCAGAATTCAAGAAGAGTTAGTAATCATTTTAATACTGTCACATGTATGTCTATTATAGATAAATACAGTTTTGTCATTGTTAATTATTTTGGATAAAGGGATTTTTATTCTATTAACTATAATGGACATAAATATCTTATAATCATTGTTTAGTAAAGATATTGGTCTATAAGGACTAAAATAATCAGGTTCTTTATTTTCTTTTAAAATTGGAGTAATTAGAGAATATCTCCAAGAAGGAGGGATTGTTCACTGTTTTTGAACTTCAAGTAGTGTTTTATGGAATAGAGAAGTTATGGATGTGAGAAAGAGTTCATACATTTCTATAATTATACCATCTATTCTTGGGTTTATTAGGTTTACTTTATTTTATCTTGTCCGTGACTTCCTTATGTGAAATTGGTCTTTGAAGATCTAGCTTTAATTATTCAGGATTTTTTTTTAGTTTAGTAGAAATTGCTTCCAGGTTTAATTGATCTATAGTGTTTTGCAAAATGATGTTTAAAGGCATCAAGAATATCACCTACATCCAAAACTTTCTTTTTCTCCCCTCACGTAAGATATTAACAATGTTGTTAGCTTTAGATCGATCACATTTTAATCTTCATAGATAAGTTATGCAAGTGCTTAGGTGAAGTAGCATATACATTTATTTTTAATCCTTATAATGCTGGATTAATCTTATGGGTTTAAATTTCATTATTTTTTTATTTAGATCTTCTATTTTCTTTTTACTATCATAAGAATTTGAAGCCTTTTTTAGATTTAAGTAATAAAAGTTGAGTTTGTAATTCTTGTAATTCTGATTCCCATTCTTTAATTTTATTTTTAAACTTACTAAGGGTTCTGCCATGTATATACACTCATATCATAACTATGTTAACATCTCTAGTATAATTAGTATCTAGAATGAACTGGAGTTCTGATAGTAACCATGGTTTAAATTCTTTAATTTTTGTAATATAAGATGGAATTCTGGATGTGATGATTAATGATTTAAACTCAATTTGACATTTCAGAACAAGAGAATTATGTTCAGAATGTGGACACGGAATTATTAAGAAAGGGCAGATTTTTGAATTCTGATCCTGAGAAACATATATTTTATCTATTCTGGTTTGAGTGGCAAATCTATAATCTTGATGAGAAAATATTAATGAATTAACTTCTTTAATATTAAATGTGTCTATTAATTTAAATGTCTCAGTCAATCTTTTTAGAAGTTTTATGATGGAGGATAGATGAAGAGGTCTCTTCTTAGCTGTTTCAGAAGTATCAAAATACAATTAAAATGGCCTCCTATTATTAAATTACCTTTATAGTTATTAGCGATAAGATCTAATTTTTTTTGCAGTCCCTACTCACATGCCAGGGAACCAATATAAATTTACTAATGTCCATATCCTATTATTAAACTTCACTATAATGAGAGCTATAAGACAATCTTTAGTTACATATTTGTAAATAATTTCAGGGTTAATAATATTCTTTTTCCATAGAGTTGTTACTCCTCTGGTCTTTAATTTATAGGAGGACTAAACTAAAGATGTATTCATTACGATTCAATATATTATTATCATTTATTTTAAAATGAGTTTCTTGAAGAAAAACTATCTGAACTTTATTTAGTTTTAAATACCTTAACAGGTTGGATCTTTTACTTGGATTATTTAAGCCATTAATGTTTAAAGATAACAAAGTTAGGTGCATATCAGACTGCTACTGAAAAATAAATCAACTTTTTTAGTTTTTCCTTATATACAAGTCTCATCCATTAACAATATTATATTAATTTGTAACATTTTAGCTAATATAGTTGAGCAGATTTCTTTTAAAACTAGAAGCAAAATAAGACTTAACTGAGGCCTAAAGAAAAGGAAGAACAACTTAAGTAATGTTATGTTTAATAAAACAAATGTAAAATAAATATTATCCCATACTAAACATGGAATGAAAGTCATTCTTAGTTCAACAGATAAATATGTATCTGTCAGACTATCCCTCATGACTTGTCTAACAACTTCATCTGAGCTCCACAAAAAAAAAAATTGAATTAAGGAGACTACTTTATAAGTACATAATGGAATATGACATTTTGATTGTATATCATACCAGGATATATTGACCTTCTTATTAGATTAATATATAGGTCAAATATGCTCTATCAAACTAAGGGTAGTATAAATTCATAAGTATTTAACATGATATGTGATTCGAATATAAAGAATTCCCAACTTTTAATAAACTGCACTTTTGAAAATAATAATAACAAAACCAGTTTTAAAATTCCTGTTACAGTCAGATTGATTATTACTAATACCTGCATATTGCGGAAATATTAAAACAAATTGACAATATTTACTCATATCTCCTAGGTGTAGATCATAAAACCATTTCACAATTACTCTTATTCTTATCATTTCCTTTATTAATACCAAAAATGTGAAGAATACACAGTTACAGAACATATCTATCAAATCATTCAAACAATAACCCTCCCTTTATCCCCTTTGGAAATGTCCCACTGTGCATATAGTAACATTGCTTATTGTTAAAATAACCATTATGTGTTGTTTATTATGTTACTTATACATCAGACATCCTTTAATAAAGCTTATAGCTAGCTGGTCTCCAAATGTAAACCTGGAACATCCCATGGCTGAATAGCAAATCATTTTAGACTATTGTGTGTTTAACAATTTATTCAATCCTTGTGAGTATTCAATCCATTACAGTTAAGTAAAACATGGTCAGTATGTTTGTATTAATAGCTGCAGTATAGTGTACAAAGAATCATAACTATCCTGTCTTAAGTATTTACAAATAGACTTGGATCCTTTTTTTTAAAGGGTGGACTTTCTGAGGTATGAACTCAACCCCTCCCATCCCAATGAATATTTCTTATATGTTCCATATAATATTAGCACAGATAATGTTATTAACTGCTACCTTACTAATAAACCATAAATCAACTACAAAAACTACAGAAATTCAAATGAAAATAGAGGACATTTTCAATTCAAGATAATGGAGTGTTATCAAACATTAAGCTAATTCAAGCTAATCTTTAATTATGTATTTTTTAAATCATTTGATACCCTTTCTACACAAGGTAAGCACATCCGTGATGATCAATAATTGGAACAGATGTGGATATAACTGTTTAACACATATGAAAAAAACACAGCCCAGCAGTTCAGGACCCGTAATTAGCAGCTACTTAATCCAACTTGTTCCAACCAAGGTGAAATTACTGGCAATGACCGAAAGGTCTTTGAAACAAACAGTCTTTATTGAAACAAAATTACTCCAAGCGCTTTCACCCGTATATTATCTGGCTTTTTCAATGAAAATCACTCAGCAACATGTGCGGATCTTTAAATAAATTCATATTAATCACGTTAGAATCCATTAATTAATTAGTGAATTGTCATTACATCTTAAAGAAAACTAGTATATATATCAAAGTATTGCATTTGATTTCAAATTCTCTATTACTTTCATCAAAGCATCTTTGAAAAAACTCGTTTCTATGTATTCAGACTCATGTAAAACTGTTAACAACTTAAAAGAATAATTCATTAAGTGCTTGTTTCATAGTTTGATATATAAAAAAACTCTTTAGATGTTAAAATGTATAAAAACATGTTAATAAATAAAAATTAATATAAAATATAACCTATATGTTATAACTTAAACTTGTATTGAACTATGCGTACATCTGTTGGTTCAATAATTTAATATTACTCATGTTTATACATTCAGAGTTAGATGTACTATAAAATTAAAGCAAGCTAATCTTTCTTGTCATTAATTAAATAAACAACAATCACATCTAAAATCTTTCAATGAAAATTAAGTTTGGACATGAATTATTAATTAACACGGTGAATATTTTCATCGAAAGATTTTAGATGTGATTGTTTATTTAATTAACGACAAGAAAGATTAGCTTGCTTTAATTTTATAGTACATCTAACTCTGAATGTATAAACATGAGTAATATTAAATTATTGAACTATCGGATGTACGCATAGTTCAATACAAGTTTAAGTTATAACATATAGGTTATATTTTATATTAATTTTTATTTATTAACATGTTTTTATACATTTTAACATCTAAAGAGTTTTTTTATATATCAAACTATGAAACAAGCACTTAATGAATTATTCTTTTAAGTTGTTAACAGTTTTACACGAGTCTGAATACATAGAAACAAGTTTTTGCAAAGATGCTTTGATGAAAGTAATAGAGAATTTGAAATCAAATGCAATACTTTGATATATATATATATATATATATATATATATATATATACTAGTTTTCTTTAAGATGTAATGACTATTCACTAATTAATTAATGGATTCTAACATGTGATTAATATGAATTTATTTAAAGATGCGCACATGTTGCTGAGTGATTTTCCTTGAAAAAGCCCGATAATATACAGGTGAAAGCGCTTGGAATAATTTTGTTTCAATAAAGACTGTTTGTTTCAAAGACCTTTCTTCCGTTGCCAGTAATTTCACCTTGGTTGGAACAAGATGGATTAAGTAGCTGCTAATTACGGGTCCTGAACTGCTGGGCTGTGTTTTTTTCATTCTTGGTTTTTTCGTTTGTTTTTTTATTTCGTGTTTAACACATATGCTGATTTCCATTTGATGTCATGCATATGTTGTTTACTCTTTACCTCCATCCTTGATAAATCTATTAAATGTAAATGCAGTTACCCAACTGTTATACCACTCAGCTACTGTAACTGATGCATAACACTACAACTTTACCCTAGAGCTATCTTGCTCTTCTAAAAAATACTGATTTCCTGTCTAAACAATACATTCAGATGCACGCACATTATTTAATAACTGAAAAAATGTACTAGAATGTTGCATCATTCCTTTCTACATGTCTTTCCCTACTAGTAAGCCATGCGATACAAAAATTGGTAGATAACATGTCTTGTCTTGAAACAACAAGCAACAGAAAATATGAAAGTGTGACTTTATGTAACAAATTAAAATCTGTGAGACAACTGGTAATTACCAGTTGACCATATGCAGGATATAAACCAATAGCAAATTCTGTATTGAAAATGTATTAGTTTTACTTGTATATATAATTCATCAAGAAGGAACCTGTATTCGCTGTCTGTAGAGAAGTACTAATATTCATCTACAGCCACGCAATTACTCTTCCATTGTGTCAGTTTTACTCTCACACTTCTACTAATGTTATAAATCATCTAACAGGTTGCAAGTACTGTTAACATATTACATTCACTGATATTGACATAAACAATACCATTGTCATATAACTATTGTGAATTACAGAGAATTAACTGATTAGTAATACTATTTCCCAGTCTTATGTCAGTAACATAACCACATGACAGCAACTGCCAATTAAATGTCCTCACAGACCACACTTCACTATAGGGTGTTGAAAATGTTTTAAGCACATCTGAATAGTAAATCTATTAGTAGTTACAGAATCAACATCTTTACAAATACTAGTCATACAAAAAATCTCATTCATTTTCCTAATCCTGTTTATCTGAAATGGAAATGGCTTCAACATTAAAATGTTTCATCATATAAACAGTCTATCCACAAAAAAAAAACAGCCAGATAGCTGAATAACAAGGTTAATGCAATGAAAATTACAGTTATAACTGGGTAAAGAAATACACATAAATATCATTTTAGTTCACATTTACCCAAGTTCAAAATTGCAGATTGACAGCAATATATTAATACTACAAAGCCTTGGACATTGCAGACACAACAAATTTTCCTGTGTCACTACCAGAATATCCATTTAGCAAATACTCAGCTCGCTGGTAAAATAGACCTCGATCTTCCCTTCAAAGGAAGTTCTGTTAAGTAATTCATCACCTCACTTCCTGTAAACAAGACAACCGAGGTCACAATCCAAGTCAAAGATGCTAGGTAAGTCAAAACAATATGTTAGGCTCTGAAGCATCTGGAACGCAAAATAGTTACACATGACACTTCGAAATAAACTCATTCCCTCCTTTCTTTCATTAAAAAAAAAAAACGGTCAAAAGAGCTGAGTCTAACAAACCAAAGAAAGGCACGGCACATCACGTCAAGGTCTACTTCAAAGCAACCACAAGGAAACTGGCTAAATTAAACACCATCAACCATATCAATGAACAACTGTTTAAATGACAAGAACAGACACCTCCAAACCAAAAGCGCTCCACTGTATTACTATATATGAACACATCCTCATGTCAAAATATCTCATTTCATTTGAGTAGAAGATTTTAATTCTGACAGGAAAAGCAAGTCGTGCTTTCATATGATTTTGCTTAAATCGTTTTAGAAGTGGCCATGCATTTTTTTCCTCTTTTCCAAATACTCTGGTGGAATAATTATTGTCAAATCTAATTAAATTCTGATAATATTTCAGGGGACCTTTTCTTCAAGCTGTTTTAGTACCAGTTTCTTGTCCAGATAAGACAAAAATAGTATGGGTTGTGGGGGTGAAGTCTGTCATTGATTGACAGATGATTGACCTGAAAGGTATAGAGGATAAAGTTGAAACTGGCTTCCCTAAGGCTGTATGTGCCCTTTTAATACCATACGAGAGACCATCTTTTAGGTCTAAAATTGCAGGAGTCAATGAGTTTAAGAATAAAATAATGTCCCCACCTTCAATTTTCTCAGGTTGCCTGAAGATTCTGATGTTAGTTCTTCTCTCTGTGTTCACTAAATCATCCACTTTATTGGGAAGCCAGATATTCTGTTTGAGGAGAAATTCTTTCTGAGTTTCCTCTGCCTTGAGTCTTCCCTCGATATAATTTAAGAAAGTTTCTATATTTGTTATTTTAGTTTGATGTTGTTGAAGTAGTTCCTTATATAAATGTTTGTTTTTGGCAGCTTTCTTTGAGATTCTCTAAATTCTCTTTAAAAATATCCATTTCCAAAGACAGTTCTTGTAAGGTAGTAGACAACAATTGCAATTCTTTTTTCAAAGGCATTTCAGAATGAGAATTATTTGAGTTACTAATCTCCACAAGATATGAAAGCCTGCAAAGTTATTTGACATGAAAATATTTATGAAACTCCACCACAGTTTCTAATTATATAAATTACACTTTTATCAACAAAGTATAGTTATTTTTGTTAAAAAAGGATTAATTATTTCCTGTATTTTATATTAGTTTTATGGAGATCTGATATTATGCGGGTTTCAGTTGGCCGTTTAGGCTCCAATCCCCCTGTAATTCTATTTTTTGAACAGACTAAATGTGCGAAAATAGGGTTGCTAGGAATGTGGTGAAATGTGGAGAAAAGCAGGGAGAAGAACAAAGGGGCAGTAGTGAAGGCATGTGCAGGAGGGGAATGGGAGAGAACCACAGATATCTACTTCTTCAGCACACTTATGTGCACATGCAGACAAAATGTGATGAATATGGACAGTCCACACAACACGGATGGGCGACAACAATGCAGTGATGTTGTATAGCCAATGGGTCCTGTATCTCTTATCTCAGGATATTGTTTTTTTTTAATTAAATTAAGGTGAACCATCAGGTTACCACCCACAGTAGCCCTGAGAGCTAGACATAATTTACCCACACTACTCTATAAAATATACAATTATGCTTCATTTGTTTGAGTTTATCTTCATACACCAAGTACTTAAAAGACTGTATTGTTTTAGTAAAACATATTTGGACTAAGTCAACTGAAGCAATATCTAATCTTAGTGAGCAAAAGATAAGTACAAGTAAAGCTACCCTGAACTGAAGGATTAGCATATGAAGCAAATGAGAATTGCAACGTTTTCTTTAGCTATGTTAAAAAAATAACACTCAACATTGCTCGGAACTGTTCACTTATGTGGCCCCCACTCCCAACCCAATGATATTGCAAATATACTAGCAAATAAGTTAATGACAAACTTCACCCCCACAACCCCTACTGAAACACCATTCCTTCCAGAATTCCTTACACTCATATTATCACTAAGGAATATATTCTTAATTATTACCAAAATACTTCCTCCATGTGTCCTAACAACAGACCTGGGTGCTTAATATATTAAACATGATCTCGCCAAACTTGTAAAGATAAGTTCCTAAATGTCGTCAAACTACTGTGATGATTTTCCTCCACAAGGGTGGTCATACTGTAGATCCTGGATATTATGGACCAATCAACCTTATAAGTGTGATCTACAAAGCTGTGGAGTATATCATAGCCTATCTTATTATGACAGCAATAATTTGGGTTTTCCAAAATGATATCAAGGACCTCACTAGATTTTACCCACAACAATTTTGTTTAGTCAAAGGAGATCTTGCCTGTTAAATCTTGCTAACGTTTGTTAACAGGGTCATGCAAACTGTTGACAGTGATGATTCTATCCATACAGCTTATCTTGATCTGGCCAAAGCTTTCAATGCCATACCTTATACTGGCATATACATAGATCCTTATGTTGTAAGATAGATAGCCAATTGTCTGAAAAAGACAGCCCAAGCACTTTGTGGAGTGTGCCTCTTCCAGGTGCCTTTTCCACTAGTGCTTAATTAGCTAATGTAGTTACCAGGAGTCTGTTGTGTCTGTTCTTGGTCAGCATATATATTTCTTTGATCTAAAAACTGGTAACCAGGACCTCTGTTTAACAAAATTTGCCATCTACTGCACACTGGGTGTAAATGTCAAATCCTGTCATATATCAGTACCCCTGAAAAAGTGCTTATCTTAGTTAGCACCTGGTATATGGACAACTGAACACTACAAAGTATAGTATGTTTTCTTTTGTAAAGCACCCGTTGCCCTCAACATACAGTGTACATTATACTCCTAAATGAACTGGCAGTCTGAACCTGTTAACTTTGGGGTGATGGTATCCTCTGCAAGTGACAACTGTGGTCAGGAAATCCCTCTGCTTAGCATAACGAATAACCAAAAGTATTTAATTTGGATCCACAGATAGTATCATCCTCCTGTATTTATTTCTGATCAGACTCGTTACGGACTATGATGCTTCCTTTGAGATGTATTTCTGTCGACCTATGAACAAGCTTATGAAGCCTAACAAAAATATCTCAGGTCTTAAAAAACTTAGTTATCAGGAGTGCCTGGAAGCCCTGCCCCTGTACTCTGTGTTTTACAGATTTCAGAGCCACAATTTGTTTGTCACTTACTACACAATTAGAGATTTGATAGTGTTTGACCTCTTAAATCTCAGTAAGCCAAACAGTGCAGCTACAACACTTTCTTAGACCATATAGTTCCTTATCTAAATATACAATCATTTTATTCAGTAACACATTTTTTCTTCAAATACCTCACCCCTTTTGCAGTCTCTTGCAATTGTCCTCAGAATGTGATATTTTGTTTGTTAAATGACTGCTGTTTGATCGATATGTGACTGCTTATGCTACACATCCTGGAAAACAGTATCTGCTTTCTTGAAAAGACTCTAGTTTCAGAAATAAGCTTGTAAATGTGCTTTTTTTTTTCTTATTTGTACATTGTCCTTGGAGTAAGAAAGAAAGAACTCTGAATTGAGAAAGAAATAACACTGAATTGGAACAGAAACATTTTCACAGCTCAGAAAATGATATAGATAATGTTAAAGGGAAGAATAAGTTAAGTGTTACTGGATGTGAAATGGAAATAACTAATCTTTTCTTATAATGGACATGGCGTATGAAAATAACTCCAATGTCTTCATGCAATGTTAAGTAAAGAAAAGCATATTATGAGCAACTGGACTTGAATAAGCTACACAAAGTCTTTAATCCATTTATGATCAATTTGAAATCAGTCTGATACTATAATACAGCAGAATGAAGCTTAAGTACATTAAATTACAAGATTCACAGACAAGAGTAAAAGTAGCTTCTTTAACAGTTTCTACACCAACTCTGAGATGGACAATGCTGCTAACTACAGTTTTAAATGACTTTTTTCTGATCTAGTCATCTCCAGCCAGCTCATAAAAAACAAAAAAAAGCATTTAGTCAACTAACATGAGAGGCCCATGCACAAAAACTATACTGTTCTGGACTTTTTGTCAGAAGATGGAGTTCTATGGCACAGATGTAAACTTTCTCGCTGTTCGTCAGCCTTCATTTCTGATTCTTTGATATCCATTTTCTACTCATGTTAAGCACAGATTAAGGCAAGATATCTAGACATTACATGCCAAGACTGTGAATCAAACCAAAGCTTAAAACTTAGAGTGCACCCCTTTTCACGGATCAAAGCTGCCTTTAAATAAGGTTCTTTGGTGCCTGACAATTAGATGGCCAAAAGAACAAGTGCCGATGTAGACGTATTTCTTATACCAGTCACACAGAATAAAGTATTTAATTTTGTAGCACTCCATTCATTTTCATATTCAAAAATCTGCAAGATTTTGAATTTCTAAGGAAATTTAGTTGAACAGTATAATGTTTGTACATCTATGTTAGTTTACCTTTATTTTTATTTGTGTACTTCCTATAATGTTGGAGCATCTAATGTCATTTTACCTTGTCTCATTTGTGATTTTCTACTACTTCTAAATACTTTTTACATTACAGTATGTAATTGAAGCTTTTCTCCCCGGGCCTCCACTGAAAATGGATTCTTCTGACCCAGTCGGACCATCCCAGTAAACAAATGACAAATAAATAAAACAGTTAAAGCTGTGTGTTTCATACCTGCAGCCTCATTTGCATGCAATAAAAATAAAACTTAATATATTGCTAGAAGACAAGTTCAAATGTGTTCTTTGTTACTCAGTTTTTGCAAGTTACACCTGGAATTTTTATACAGAGCGTATGAGTATCACACTAAATTACTATTTTTTTCCATACCTTTTCTTTATTGGAGTTAAATCCTTAAGCTTTAGATAATCTACTTAGGCTCATGAGTAAAGAGCATTTACTTTTTATACTGTCGAGTCCTATTAAGAGAATGACTTGCTTTTTGTAATGTTAACAAATGTCTGGAAGAAAAAAAGACTTGTCGCATCCCGTGTAGAGCAACAAACAGTCCTTTATGTCACGTGGCAATAGGTCAAACCACATTGGAAACGATATGCAGAGAATGTGCAGCCGCACAGATATTCTGAGTGATGTGATTCATAACTAGCACTGTTCAGTAAAATGAAAACAAAGTATATATCTTTGCCTTGTTGGAAATAGATACGATTTTAAAGCTGTTGATTTTAGTGAAAATTGCATGCTATTCATTTTAATAGCATGTAACCGTTTTACATGTTCTGCTCTACCTGCCAATTAAAAGCTGTTTCAGACTTTTCTTGTAAAGAAAACTTTGTGAAACTAAATTTAAACAATGCTCATGTCGTATTTTTAGGAAGTAATAACTAATTCAGTGTATCTATTTATTTATGCCTTAAGGATGCCTCCAGCTGCCTCTGCTTAAACTATACCTATCAATCTATAGAACTAACACTTTTCTACAAGTGTGCATTTAACCTCATTATTTTATTATTCAAGAAATAATCATAGCTCCCTGAGATGCCCCAATATAATTTCAGAATTATCATTTTAGAAAAGTGGAAAAGTATCTCAGCTCTGCTAACTTTTATTATTCCTTCAGGAGCATGGCCTTTAACGGTTCTCTAATACAATTCTAGTTTAAAGACTGTTGACTGAAGTCTTACAGTAGTTAACTGTACCAATTCTACTATGAAATGTCAACTTCTTGCAAAATGATGAACCAAAAAATGAAAAAAATGCCTGAAACACAGAAATCCCAAAAAAATTGTATTTATTTATTTTTGTGCAGGAAGGGAGGGCCAAGCTCTGTTGTATCCCCCATTGTTATGGGGGAAGCAAGTCCTCTAACATCCTTGAACTAATATATACCAAGTCCACTATTGTACCAACTCTAAAAAGAGAAAACAAATCTCACAAAATAAGTGAATCCTTGTCCACACACACACTAGCGATCATTTCTTATGGAAAACTACGTTTGACATCAGTCACTTCATCTCTTTTTTTCTCCATGCTACTGACGTTCAAGGAATTTCACCTCAAACAACAGTAAGGAAGCCAACTGTACCCCCACTATAATCAATGCATTCATTAAATAGCAAAAATGGAATTCCCATCCAGTTTTCTTTCCCTGACAGTTACATCATGGTACTTCAGGCTTACTAAAAGTATACGGTGCCACTATTGTCTTTAACTTCCATCATGATTATATTTTGCTTCAGAAAAGTAAAATTAAACTAATTTCTGCTTTACTTGCTTAGGAATAGTAACATTAAACTAATCTCTGCTTTGTTTGCTTCAGAATAGTAAAATTAAACTAATTTCTGCTTTGTTGAAATGTATAATAAGATGGATATGCCACCCTCAATTTTCAATACCTCTCTCAATAGCAAGTCAATTACTTCACGACAGGAAGGTTTCATGAGTGCTAAAAATAGGTGGTTACTCTTATATTACTCAGGTACATTAATCAGAACCAAGTCACATTACCGTAACTTAAATTCATGGTTGTTATGCATTCTATCGTAGGAGAACATTTCTATTGGGTAGAATATCAACCTTCAGCTGGAAGACCTGTTACTATAGTAATGATTTCTTAATGTATGTGTTATACACAGCAGAAGATACACAGATTATTGTTTTATCTACTAACTCAAGTGCAGAATCTGTCAATAATTTCACTATTTAATTGTTTATCTAATGAATGGTGACTGAAGGAATTGAAGTCCAATGTATGTGTTGTGGTTTGCATTGAATGGTAAAAACCAAGCTTTCAGAGTTTAAAAATATCTAATGATTCTAACTCATTTTATAAGGCACATATGTAAATGTCCACAGAAATTGATTTAAGCAAAGAAATACCACATTTTGCTGGATAAGTATAAAATACTTCTCTCTTAGATCAAAAGTCTACTATAATGCACTGAAACCTGAAAATATGGCTTCGATATGCAGTTAGCTTTCCTGTTCTTCATGTTTCCTAGTTACATTTTGAGAATATTTTGCACCAACAGTTCATTTATATAGTTTTCATTTTTCTGTGAATCAGCAAAGTGCAGACAGTAGTCATGTTTACTGTTGGCACATGCTGTAAGATCATCAATTAAATGAATATTTCTTGTGACTTAATAATATGGACAGTATACCTTTATGTATAGTTGGACAGCATAGTAAAACTTCAGTGTGGAGGATATACATTTAATTAGGTATAAACAGGGTCATACTTAGAAGTCTTTCCTTTATGCTAATCATAAAAATCAAAGTAGGAGACTGTACTCGATTCTTCACCAGAGCAGATAGTAAATTATATAATGACTGGCCATCACGTTGCTTGGTCGACACATAAAGCAGCAAACAAAGCGTATTGACCAGTCATTATATCTCCAGTACAGTACATTGACACATAGTAAATCAAAAATGGAAACTCCTTTTCGTTTGTTATGCACTCCTCAAAACCCAACCACATTCAGCTCAAATTTGTCTGAACAGTGGTGATGCTAACGTTAGAAAGGAAATTAGACACAGCGCATAGTTAGGAACAACAATAGCTTCAGATTGTAAAAAAAAAAAATCTACCAGGGGATGGAACATACTAGACATTGTTTGTGTTCCCAAAGAAATTACAGTAACTTCAGGTCAAGTTTTACCACCGTTGATGTGCAGTGATCATGGGGTTATAAAAATGAATTTGTTGCTAGATAATTCTGCCAAACTGAAATCTAAGCCAATGCATAGAAGGTTAATTACAGATTATATGGAAGCAAAACAGTCACTATGTAAAACTAACTGGAGTGAGGTGTTCAGTGGAAAAACTGCAAATGGAATGTGGAAAGTTTTGAAAGAGAAATTGAGTGCAAAAAAAATTAAAAAAAAAATGTTTAACATCAGGATCTAGGCGTACAACGTCAGGGGGATATATTTCCATAAGAACAAGATATCTCATTAAGGTGAACGATAAAAATATAAGAAATGGAAGAGAGGTCAAATAACAACTTTGAAACCTGAAATAAACAAGCTGGACAAACAGATTAACCATAATTTGAGATAAGATCAAGAAAAATTTGAAGAAAATTTATATAAAGATATTGAGCATACTAGAGCACCTTTTTATAGATACATAAGATATGGAAGGAGTGAAGACACACAGATTGATAAACTGTGTGCAGATTCTAAAATTTATTCTCAGACACAACAGATTATAGATATATTTACAAAATCATATGCAAAGCAGTTTGGCTCCACAAAAGGGGTGGTAAGTTGTCCGAGTGACATGCAAACTGGATCCAAACACAGCAAAGGGAGGAGACGGAATTAATAACAATGACCTGAGAATACTTCAGCAAGAATTTATAGTAGTGTTACATCTATTATTCACTAGGTCATATAAATATGGGGAGATTCCTCAAGATTGGAGACAAATGCTTATTAAGCCTGTCTTTAAGAGAAAGGGGAGTAGGACTAACCCAGAGTCATACAGACCCTTAAGTCTACTTTCATGTTGTGCAAAAATAATGGAGAAGGCAGTATTGGATAAGTTATCATCAGAACTGCATAAGTTGGGACTTGAAACTATATATCAGCATGCATATGTTAAAAATAGATCTATTACCACCTGCAACATGATGTTCTATAACAATATAACAACAGCTATGAATGAAAAATTGTGCTGTGATGTAATTTATATAGATTTAACTTCAGCATTTGAAAGGGTCAGGATCATACACAAAACACTGATCAATAAATTAGTACAACTAGGTATTAATGTACTCTTGATAAGATGGATAGCTGCATGGCTTACAGATAGGACATGGCAAGTATCATAGAGCAACTGGAGAGGTAAAATCCTTGATTACAGTCAGAGTGTCCCACAGGGCTCTCTCCTAGGCCCTTAATTGTTTAGATTGTATCTTTCAGACCTAAGTTTTTTATATGAGGTGTTCTACAGTCTATATGCAGAAGACCTGAAATTGGGTAAAGTGATTGCATGTGTTACAGATAAGGCATGTCTGCAAAATAACTTGTCTAAATTTACCATTTGGGCACAGAAGAATAATATGCTGATAAATACATCAAAAACTAAGCATATGAGATTTGGGAGACATAAACTGAAAGGTAATAACTAATAAGCAATGGTTGCTGGTACACACTGTGGCAGCAATACAGTAGTTTCTAAAGTCTCGGTTAGGTTCAATATATGCTCACCACTTCAAGTGAAGAGGGACAGCCAAGTCGGTTAAGTTCAAAGATATCCAATACTGATGTGCTGAATGCACTATCACAGCTCACACTTCAAAATCACCAAATGCAGTAGTAACAAAAGTAAAATCCTTTTATTCACAGTAAGCGCTTTCGGCTTCCTCAGACTGTATAACAATGAAATAATTTGAAACAAACATTTAAATACTGTAGAGCGACTGCTCATTGGTTAAAACCATCAAGGTGTCATAAAACACATAATCACATAATCACATGCAACAACTATGACCAGAAAACACCCTGCACTCGCATGAATACTTTCTTACTTTAAAACACAGAATAAGAATTAAGGAGAATACTGTACATCTTTCAGTGCAAAAAATATCTCATACATTAAAATCGGAGATAAAATGTAATGCATTCAGCTGCTTCAGAACCTTTCAGGATAATGCATTTAGCTTACTACAAAATCGTTAAAATCTATATCTGTGTAAAACTCTATGCCAAGAATAAGGCGCTCTCGCCAACACATTTAGAGACACTTTAAGGTGGTTACCTTATGTTTTACAAGCATAAAAAGATCGTAAATAAACAATATTCAAACTTAAAGTAGCGTCTGATAAAATGTAATGCAATCAGCTGCTTTAGAGCCTTTCAAAATAATGCATTCAACTTACTGCAAAATCGTTAAAATCTATATCTGTGTAGAAATCTCTGCCAAGAATAAGGCGCTCTCGCCAAAACATTTAGAAACTCTTTAAGGTGGTTACCTGATGTTTTACAAGCATAGAGAGATCGTAAATAAACCAATATCCAAACTTAAAGTAGCGTCTGCTACAGTGAAGGCTCCTGACTGCCGTGCACCCTTACGTGATGATGACGTCACCACGTATTACTACGGTAACAGATCACAACATACAGCTGACTTATAAGTCAAATCTAAGGCATACCTCTCTAATAGGTGATAGATATCTACAAAAGCTGCAACTGTGCATAGAAAATAAACAAAGACAAATCTAAAAAGGAGCGCAGGCTATTAAAAACAGCGTAATAAAAACTACGATTTTGTCATCTACCATTTAAATGTCTTAGGGGGTTTCCAATATATATATACACACACATTCCTCACCTATCGTTCTATAAAAACCTGGTGGGGAAAAACTTTATAGGAATTCCCAAGACATATACATTTCTCCCCTATCGTGCTAAAGAAACCTGGTGGAGAAGAACTTAATTGGAGTAAATGGGGGACTATAGGGTGGTAATATATACAATGAGAAACTTGAGTTAGATCCATAAAATATACTGTGGTTATAGGAAAAAGTGTATATTGCAACCTATAACAGGTGCAAACACTATAAATCCATTGTAAGCTTGTCCGTTACTAATATAGTGTCAACTGGTAGATAAAAACTTCATTGAAATTTCCAAGACATATCCAATTCTCACCTATCGTGCTATAAAAACTTGGTAGAGAAGGACTTCATTGGAGTAAATGAGGGACTACAAGGTGGTAATATTTACAACGAGAAACTTGGGTTAAACCCATAAAATATACTGTGGTTGAAGAAAAAGGTAGATAATACAACCTGCAACAGGTACAAACACCATAAATCCATTGTAAACTTGTCCGTCACTAATATAGTGTCAACGGAATGCGGAGAGCATGACATAAACGGGATGACAATGAAACAGGGGGTTGACAATAATGATTGATTAGTATGCTAAAAATATCAATATGCTAAAAATATCAAAGAACTCTCTTGTTTTCCTAACCTATATGGAAGGGAATAGAGAAAAGAGAGTGGCGATTCAGACAATGCGATACCTAAGGAGTATGTAAGTAAGGTGCTATCTTGCCTTGACACTGAGGGACTCATATAGTAAGACACACCTACTGTGAATGCAAACTACTAATGGTCAGTCAAGGATATACATTTAAAAAAATTGCCATATACTAGTAAACAAAGGGGATGACCAACCTGGCCAACAAGTTATGAATGCCCAAAAACACTCATGTTGTTAATATAAAAAAGGGGAAGGAAAAGACGAATAATAGAACATATATAATGTAAAACAGATAAAATGTGTAGTGAGTTCAGGTATGAGAAGTTAATGCAAACCACACTATACTTAGAGATGTTGATACAAACTACACTGTGCCTATAGACCTTAATGTGAGAATTCTCTATAGCCAAAACACAAAGAGAATTCTCCAGCCTAATAAACCTTCTATAAACCATTTCCTTGGAGAGGCATCTCTATGCTAAAGACATGATCAGACAGAAAGGTGCATGTACATGTTGTCATGAACAGGGAGCTAATGGTAGTGACCAACATGGCCCATGACCCTCTCAAAGGAAGGGATTAAAAACATCAAACACATTCTTAATGTTTCGGGGCTCGTATTCTCCTTTTTCTTAAAAAAGGTTTGATTTGGACCTTATCATTGAGGCCTGGATGTTGGTCAGCTCTAAGTCTGATAATCCACTTCATCTCATTCTCTAAAGTATAGTTAATAATGTCTCCTCCTCTCACACCTGGTATGATCTTCTGAATGACAAAAAACTTAAAGGTATGGCTAGTTCCTCTTTCCTTGTTATGTTTTGCTAATGCATTGAACATAGATCCTACCCTGATGTGGTAGGTATGCTCCCTAATCCGTTCTTTCAGAGCCCTATTGGTCTTCCCAACATAAAATGCTGGGCATACCTCACAAGTGGCCATGTAAACAATGTGCACACTATTACATGTAGTGTCTGGAAGTTATATACTCGTTCAGTGATTGGATGATTAAACACTGTGGTCTCATTAATATGAGTACACTGATTACATTTTCCACATGGCATCGTGTTGCTTCTGTTCATGTGTTCCTTGTGAATATTGTGTTGTTGTTTAGGATTGCATAGTATTCTACGCAGATTGGGTTGGTTCTTGTACACTACTTTTAAACAAGGTCCTACTATATCCTTAATATCTTTATCTAGGGATAAGATGTCCCAGTGTTTCTCCATGATGTGTCTAATACTAGTCGAATCTCTAGTGAATAACATGGAGGCTCTACTGATGTTCATAGGTCTGGATCCTACGTCCATATTAGTAGTTAGTGAGGGTTCAGAAAAGTATGGTTTGGCTTTAGTCTCTCTTAAAGTTCCAACTTCTGATATAGTACGTTCAAAATCAGCAATATCATAGCCTCTTTGCATAAACTTATTACCTAACTCAACTAATTCCTTGGTATAGCCTTCCTCTGTGGGGTTCAACCTAGATGCTCTGATCACCTGTCCTTTCATGACATTATCAAAGACATACCTTGGATGCATGCTACCCTTGTGTAGTATAGTATTCCTGTGGCACAATTTCCTATATACTGAGGTGTTCAACAACCCATTACTGAGCCTATTAATGTTGACATCTAAAAAGGAGATTTGATCATATGAATATGTGGTGGTAAATTTCAAAAAGTTAGTGGAATGATTCATATCATTTATGAATCTCAAAAGTGTATCTGCATCACTTTTCCAAATGAAAAACAAATCATCCACGAATCTACGATAGATGCCTACATGTTCCTTGTATAAGGAGATTCAAAAGAAAAGTCTCCTCCCATTGAGCCATTACAAGGTTTATTTGCACAAGATGTGCCCATAGCCACGCCATCCTTTTGGAGAAACAATGCCTCCAAACATAAAAATGTTGTTGGTTAAGACAATTTCTAATAATAAAGTAAGAAAATCTATTTTCTCATTTGTAAGATTGGAATGCACCTTTAGGTAATCTTGAATGTATTGTATCCCTAAGTCATTCGGGATCACAGTGAAAAGACTCACTACATCCAATGTGACCAGTAAGTATGGTGCATTGTCATCTACATCCTTCATATATGAATATAAATCCAATAGAAATTGTTTGCTATCCCTCAGAATGGTCCGATTGCCATTGACCAAAGGTCTCAAATGGTATTCAATGAAAATGGACAGAGGCTCAGTCACCCACCCTTGTCCTGCAACAATCGGTCTCATGGGTGGTTCTGTGTGTGATTTATGAACCTTAGGTAGGCCTTGTATGATTGGAATAAGGGGGTTGTGAACTCTAAAATAATTATATACTTCTTTAGTTATATTATTGGATGCAAGTAATTCATCTAATGTATACAAGTCCTATATCGATCTTTGAATATGAGGACGGATCCTCAAGAAGGAGACACATTCTATTGTAGTCAGTGGCATCCATCAATACTATCGGTCCTCCCCTGATCACCACATTATTGTCATTTCTCAAATCTTTAAGTGCCTGTCTTTGTTTGTAATTTAAATTACATTTAGGTCTCATATCATGTGATTCTTCAAAATGTTTATATATATCATTCTCTATCATCCTGGAATAAACATCAAGGAGAGGATGGTATGTTCTATGTTGGTGTTACCGAATTCTAATTTCAATTGTACATTTCTTATAAACACTTTTTATGCTTGTAAAACATAAGGTAACCACCTTAAAGTGTCTCTAAATGTGTTGGCGAGAGCGCCTTATTCTTGGCATAGAGTTTTACACAGATATAGATTTTAACGATTTTGTAGTAAGCTAAATGCATTATCCTGAAAGGTTCTGAAGCAGCTGAATGCATTACATTACATCGATTTTAATGTATGAGATATGTTATACAGTCTGAGGAAGCCGAAAGGGAAAGCGCTTACTGTGAATAAAAAAGGATTACTTTTTTGTTACCTACTTTTTTGGTGATTTTTTCGTGAAGAGTGTGAGCTAGCTAGTGCATTCAGCACATCAGTATTGATATCTTGAACTTAACCACTTACTGTATTGCTGCCACAGTTTGGAATTTTTTACTGTTGACTCTTACATAAACTGAAAGGTGACTATTTAGTACAGCACACAGTGATTGAAAATGTGGACTCGTTTAACGACCTGGGTATATGGGTAGATTCAGCTATGAGTTTTTCTAATCAAGTCAACCAACTGGTTAATGATAGTTATAGAACTATAGGTTGTACAAAAAAAATTATAAAGTCTAGGAAATCAAAAATAATGAAGTCATTGTTTGTTAGTTACATTAGACCCAAACTTGAGTATACAATAACTCTATGGAAACCCTATAGGAAAACAAGCACGAGTAACTGGAAAGAGTACAGGAGGAATATAACAAGGGTATCCATGAGTGTGAAAATTTAAGTTACTATGAAAATAAAATATGTGAACTTGTACAGTGTCTCTTACAGATATCTAAGAGGAGATCATATTCAGGTAAATAGGGCATTTGGAGACAACAACCTCAGGCAGGTTGGGACAGATACAGGGTAAGAGTTCGCACCCATTATTAAGGTGGGCAGAAGGGTTTCTCCCACGTGATCCATCTTAGTAATTCATGCCACACCTAACCATGTCTATCCCAAAACCTAAGCTGCCTCTTAAAAATAAATAATCTTAGTGTCGCATAAATGTAAAGAAAAGGGAAAAGCCGAGGAATTATATAAAAACATCAGTGATAACACTTGTGTAAATATATGTGTAGACAAATAATAGTGAATGGCAAGTGTCTTGTATAAATATATGTGTAGACAAATAATAGTGAATGGCAAGTGTCTTATATAAATATATGTGTAGACAAATAATAGTGTATGGCAAGTGTCTTGTGTAAATATATGTGTAGACAAATAATAATGTATGGCAAGTGTCTAATGTAAATATATGTGTAGATAAATAATAGGGTACGGCAAGTCTCTTGAGTAAATATATGTGTAGACAAATAATTGTGAATGGCAAGTGTCTTGTGTAAATAGATGTGTAGACAAATAATAAAATAGGGCAAAATGTCTAGTGTAAATATATGTGTAGATAAATAGTGTATGGCAAGTGTCTTGTGTAAAATATATGTGTAGACAAATAATAGTGTATGGCAAATGTCATGTGTAAAATATATGTGTAGACAAATAATAGTGTATGGCAAATGTCTTGTATAAATATATGTGTAGACTAAGAATAGTGTATGGCAAGTGTCCTGTGTAAATATATATGTAGACAAATAATAGTGCATGGCAAGTGTCTTGTGTAAATATATCTGTAGATAAATAATAGTGTATGGCAAGTGTCTTGTGTAAATATATGTTTAGACAAATAATAGTGTATGGCAAGTGTCTTGTGTAAACATATGTGTAGACAAATAATATTGTGTGGCAAGTGTCTTTTGCAAATACATGTGTAGACAAAGAATAGTGTATGGAAAGTGCTTTGTGTAAATATATGTGTAGACAAATAATAGTGTATGGCAACTGTCTTGTGTAAATATATGTGTAGACAAATAATAGTGTATGGCAAGTGACTTGTGTAAATATATGTGTAGACAAATAATACTGTATGGCAAGTGTCTTGTGTAAATATATGTGTAGACAAATTTATTTATTTATTTTATTTATTTCCAGTTTGATAACCGGGGAAGTCCACTGGGCCCAAAAGCCCGTTTTCAGTGGAGGCCCGGGGAATAAAGCTCCATATTACAAACACATTGCACACTTAAAGCTCTGTATTCCTAAAACATTGCATACTTAACAATTTACAAACAAGTAAAAATAACATTTTTATACAATTGAATTGTTAGCATAGAAGAAAAAAATATACATAGATATAAAATGCACAAGAAGTAAATCAAGGAGAAGTGTAGAAAAAGGGAGGTGCAAAGAATTTAAAGGAGAAGAGATGCCAAGAGGAGGATAAAAAAGAACAGTTAGACAAAGATTGAGTTTGTGTTAGAGGTGAAAGATACATCTTATGGAAATGGTAAAAGATACAGTTGCAAGAATGGGCATATAGGCAGTGGGGAGGTGAGGATATAAAAGGAATTTAGATAGAGTTAAACAGGGGGGAAAGGAGATAACGAAGTAGAGGGTGGGGAGTTGAGGAATGTGTTGGAAGAAGAGGGACAGGAGGGGGAATATTGAAACTGGGATGTAATAGGATCTAGGTAGGAAGTATCCAATTACATTTCCAGTTTTGGGAGAGGTGAGAATGGAGAAGAGATTTGAATTGTTCATAGTTTGTAGTGACTCTTAGAAGGAGAGGAAGCAAGTTCCATTTTTTTGCTATAGTATAAGAAAGTAGGAGGTGGCCAGGGGGTCGTTTAGGTTTATGTACTGAAAGAAGATTTTGGTGGCCTGATCTTAGGGGCCTGAGAGGAGTGTAGAAGGGCAATATATTAGATAGTGCAGGGCAAGCAGTGGGTTTAAAAATTAGTTTGTGTGCAGTAGTAAGTTGGAGGTTATCAAGATGATTAGGGAGTTCTAGCCATTGAAGACTATGGAGGGAGATGCAATGGTGTGTAGAATGAGTAGAGTTAGTAGCAAATTTGGCAATTTTGTAGTAACAACTTTCAAGTTTTGAGGTGATAGAAGCTGTGAGGTTGGTTAGAAGAGGAGAACCATACAATAGAGAAGGGAGAAGGAAGGTAGAGGCGAGTGTTTGTCTTGTAGCTAATGAGAGAAAGTTAGCATTTCTGTAAAGCATTCCGAGCTTCTGATGTTTTTTTTTATGTTTAGTTGAATATGAGTATTAAATTTCAGGTGTTCATCAATGGTAACACCAAGTAATTTGGCACAACTAACAACTTCTATTGAAGAGTGGGAGAGGCTGGTGATCTTGAAGGATGGCTTATCAAGGGGGAATGCTTTTGAGGGGGAGAAGATGATGATATGGGATTTATTGGCATTAAGGGAGAGATGGTTTTGAAGCATCCAATTATCTGTAGTTGTGAAGGCCAATTGGGTTTTGGCCTGGAGCTCGGGAAGGTTAGAGGCTGAGCAGATTAAAGTGGAGTCATCTGCATATTGCACAATTTGAGAATGAGGAATTGCAGAGTGAAAATCATTGATGAAGATATTAAAGAGCATAGGTCCGAGAACAGAACCCTGAGGAACCCCGGTAGGGGTAGGTAGGAAGGTAGAGGTACCCGTTTGCCATTTTACAGCTTGGGATCTATCTGAGAGATAACTTTTGAACCAGGAAAGGGAATCGAGGGAGAGATTGAGGTTAGAAAGGTGGTTAAGAAGGAGTGCGTGTGATACCGTGTCGAATGCCTTGGAAAGGTCAAGAAGGACTGTGGAGACAATATCTCCAAAATCACGGGCATGGTTGACAATGTCTAAGAAAGAGAGGAGAGCAGTAATGGTACTGTGGCCAGGACAGAAACCATGTTGAGTAGGGACGAGGAGATGGTTATTTAGGAGGTGGGGCATGAGTTGCAGGTGGATACATTTTTCAAGTACTTTTGAAATTGGTGAAAGAATGGCTATTGGGCGGAAATTAGAAATGCTATTATTTTTGCCTCCTTTATGAAGGGGCAGAATGTAGGCAGCTCACCATAGTTTGGGAACATAAGATTCCTGGATGGATCTATTGATGAGAATGCTGATGGGTATGGCGATGCCATCTGCTGCGAGCTTGAGAAAGAGTGATGGGATATTGTCGGGGGCATTGGAGCATGGCTTGAGTTTGGAAAGAAGTTTTTTGATACTGGTGTTTTTCACAGGTTTTAGATAAAAAGTGGGAGGGGGTTTAGGGGAGCAGGAGTGGGGAGAGGAAGGGGAAGAAGGCTTAGGGGTAGGGCAGGGGGTGGAATTGGAGAAAGATTTGGTCAGTTCGGCTATGGAGCTGGTAAAGAAGGAGTTAAAAAGGGTTGCAATTTCTGTGTCAGTCTTATTGTTGTCTGGACAGGGATTGGATTTAGTACCTGGGTGTAAGAGGGAGTTGATGGAATTCCAGAATTTTTTGGGATAGTTTGAGAGGGTAGACTGTAGTTTGGTGTAGTATGATTTTTTATCTTTTGTGATAAGTTTTTTTGGTGAGATTGCGGAGTTGCTTAAATTGAAGGAATGTAGCTGGGTGTTTATTTTTATTGTAGAGTTTCCATGTTTTGTCCCTTTGTAGCATGAGAGTTTTAGTGTCCTTAGTTAGCCAAGGGGCAGAGTTGTATTTTATTCATTTTGTTCGAGGTGGGGCTTGGGAGTTTAGGATTTTAAGGAAGGTAGTAGTAAAGACTTCTAAGGCTTCATCTAGAGGAAGAGTTTTTAGTGCATCCCAATTTGTTAGTTTAAGGGTTTCAGAGAATATAGAAGGGTTAAAATTAGTGAGGTTATGAGTGTGGACATATTGGTGTTGGTGAGGGAGCTGTAGGGTAGCTCGGTTAATAAAGGCTGGTAGATGATCACTTATTGAGTCAGGTAGTATACCAGAGTCAGAGATGTTATTAGGGTGGCTGACTAAGATCCAGTCCAAGATGGACCCTGGGGGTTATTTTTGTTAGGTCTGGTAATGTTGTTTATTAGTTGAGTAAAATTATAAAGATTGATAGACAGGGTGGGAGTATTGTTATTAATTTTATTCCAGTCGATGTTGACATCACCTAGAATGTAAGTCTCAAGTTTGATGTTGTTTGAGGCCCATAAGAGAATATTCTCTAGGGTGGAAGTGTTGTCACCAGGGGGAATATAGATGGCTATAATACAGATACTTTTAAAGTTGTTCATTTTGAGGATTCCTATGATTAGTTCGGCATTATTAAACGGAGGAATGGGATTCTGGTAAGGGCAGAGATTCAGCAGGCAGTTGTAGATTAAGGCTACACCACCTCCTTTTTTGTTTTGGCGATCGAATCGAAGAGCTTGGAAGCCAGGTGGTATAATCTCAGAGTTAGTAGATTGTGGTTTTAGCCAGGTTTCTGTTACTGCTACTATGTCAGGTGCAGTGTGATTTAGCCAAGCATGGAAGTTTATTTTGTTATTTATACTCTGGGTATTAATGGTAATGAACTTAAGGTATTTATGGCTGTTTCTAACAGAGGAGGTAGTAGGAGAGAGATTGTTACTAGGTGTTGGCCCAGGGTTCGGGTGGATGTCTCCTGCTAGATCAAGCCACGAAAAGGGAGAGAGGAGGAAAGACTTTGGATTGTGACATAAAGTTAGAGGGAGATGTAATTTAGATTTGATAGCTGGAGGTTTTAAATAAACTGTATGTAGTTTTAGTTTAAAATAATGAAATGGATTAGGTTGAAGTAGGGAGGGGGATATTAAATAAAAGTGGAATGTCAAAGAGTGGGGAAGGGAGAGAGTGGAGGAGGAGGGGAGGGGGAAAGAGGAGGGTAGTTTGATAGAGGAATAGGAGGTTACATTAAAGAGAGTTATTAGAAGGAGAATACATGTAAAAGAGGTGAGATAATGTAGAAGAGACATGGGTGAATAGAGTAGGATAGACATTTGAAGTGGAGGTAGAGTAAGTGGAAGAGTTTGGAGATGTAAGGTAGAGAAGTATATGTGAGAGTGCAGTCAGATAAGGTAATAGAGAGGGGGAGGGGTACTTAATTGAACTGCAGCTAGGAGGGGGAGGAGCAAAGAGATGGGATAGGCTGAGGGGAAATGGGGAGATGATTCAGGTGACTATAAAGGTAGATGTACTGGGGGTGGGTGGAATTTGGGGGTAGGGTAGGGGAGCGGAGTGAGCCCGTAGGGCAAACGGAGTGAGTTGAGCCACTGAAGGAGAGAGGCCAAAGAAAAACTATCAATGGAGAGCTGACTTGGTAAGGAAAGTTTGGGGATGGGTAGAAGGTAAAGGCATAAGCAGTAGGGATAGTAGACAGAGAAATGTAAGTGAATTGGAGTACAGGTGGAAGAAGAGAAAAAGATGTAGGGGCAGCAGTTCTATAAATATATAAAACCTGCAAGCCTAAGGGAAGAGTTTTGAGTCAGTGGGGTAAGACAGGGAGAAGGGCGCCACCTAGTGGACAAAAGTTATATAGTAAGGAGTAGCGTCTTCTGAAAAGTAGCAGGACTGGGAGATTACAAGTACAAGGGGGAAGGATTTATGTTTAAAGAACAGAGGACAGAAGAGGAGAGGGCAAGCTAGAATGTAAGGAAAGGCTTTGGCTGCTGGTCAACCTAGCTAGGGAGTGTATAAAAAAAACCTGGAGTATCTGAACAGAACTAGCTTAAAATAACCTGGAGTAACTAGACAGAACTAGCTTTAAAACAGTCAGTTGTATTAGGTACACATACTTTCTTATGTTTTACTTTTCTTCATAGAGGGACTGTTGCACAGGGAGGTTAAGGTTCAGATCCTCAGTTTAGATAATGGATAGAAGAAGATATGGTGGGTGTAGGACTTTGGTCAACAGCGACAGTGCAGTCTCCCACTGGAGGACAATGTAGGCAGGTTGGACAGCTGGGTAAATAAAAGTGGAGAGAAACAAGAAGTAAAATAAACAGAAAATTAGGCACACTAAGTAGAAATACTAGGCACTGATATTCATAACTTAGGCAATATATCACGGCTTTACTTAAATAATATAGCAAAAAACAATGTGAAAAAAAACAGACATTTCCAGTAGAATAGTCAGTAAATAGATTTGGTACATTCAGAATAATGTTGTACAATCACAGCTATACCACTTTGTAAGTGGGGAAGTACAATTTGCATTTAACAGAAACTGAGGTAGGGAGCAACGAATGTTGTTTGGGTGTAGGCAAAAGTTAGCATAAATATAGGTAGAAAAACATGGGTGCCAAATTAACATGGCATATTTAAAGCCAAAAGTATTTCAATTGAAGCAATTAGTACAAATAAACAGTACAAATCAGAATGAGACATATATAAATGCAGGAGTGCACATTTCAATGGCAAATATCCTGAAACATGATCGCCAAGATGCTGTATAAGCTAGTGGGTTGTTAACATACAAGAAAGCAGCGGTGCAGTATCACTAAATAGTTCTAAAAGTTTGTCAATACAGTATATTCAACAGTATTTTACGGTAAAATGGGGGGTAGGGCTAGTATTCTGCCTCGGTATAGCGGATTTAAAACAAAGTATTTATTCTAAATTGGTTAAGGCAGAAGTAATCTTCAATATCGGTAAAGTATAAGGCTAGTATTCAGCCTCGCTCTTCAAATAAGGCATTAGTGGTTTTAATTGAAAGTTTACTTAACAAGGATGGCAGCGGAGACTCAAGCCGCTATTCTCTATACAGTATATCCATTCCAAGAGCGGGAAACACCAACCCAGGTAGCTGTAGCTGTTGACAATTTCCGAGTTCACTTACACCAAAAGTAAAAACAATGCTCCCCACAAATAATAGTGTATGGCAAGTGTCTTGTGTAAACATATATATCTATATATATATATATATATATATATATATATATATATATATATATATATATATATATATCTGTATATATATATACGGGCCCCCTTCAAATGGTCGACAGTTCATATAATCAACACTCATTTGGTCGACAGTTCATTTGGTCGACAAGCAGATTTGCCCCTTCCCAATGTTGTGCAACCCTGGACTTGCTATATATAGTTAGGCGGGTGTGCGGGCTGAAGGCCCCCACCTAAAATGCTTGTCGATCAAATGAACTGTCGACCAAATAAACTGTCAACCATATGAACTGTCGACCATGTCAGGTAGACCCATATACACACACACACACACACACATATATATATATATATATATATATATATATATATATATATATATATATATGTATATAAATATAGACAAATAATAGTGTATGGCAAGTGTCTTTTGTAAATATATGTGTAGACAAATAATGTGTGACAAATGTCTTGTGTAAATATATATATATATATATATATATATGTAGACAAATAATAGTATATGGCGAGTGTCTTGTGTAAATATATGTATAGACAAATAATAGCAAAAGGCAAGAGTCTTGTGTAAATATATATGTGTAGACAAATAAAAGTGAATGTCAAGTGTCTTGTGTAAATATATGTGTGGACAAATAATAGTGTATGGCAAGTGTCTTGTGTAAATATATGTGTAGACAAATAGTGTACGGCAAGTGTCTTGTGTAAATATATATATAGACAAAAAAAGTATATGGCAAGTGTCTTGTGTAAATATATATGTAGACAAATAATAGTGTATTGCAAGTTTCTTGTGTAAATATATATATGTATGTGTAGGCAAATAATAGTGTATGGCAAGTGTCTTGTGTATATATATATATATATATATATATATATATATATATATATATATATAGATAGATAAATAATAGTGTATGGCAAGTGTCTTGTGTAAATATATGTGTAGACAAATAATAGTGTATGGCAAGAGGCTTGGGTAAATATAGATAAATAGTGTATGGCAAGTGTCTTGTGTAAAACGATATGTAGACAAATAATAGTGTATGGCAAGTGTCTTGTGTAAATATATGTGTCGAGAAATAATAGTGTGTGGCAAGTGTCTTGTTTAAATATATATAGAGACGAATAATAGTGTATGGCAAATGTGTTGTGTAAATATATGTGTAGACAAATAATAGTGTATGGCAAGTGTCTTGTGTAAATATATGAGTAGACAAATAATAGTGTATGGCAAGTGTCTTGTGTAAATATATGAGTAGACAAATAATAGTGTATGGCAAGTGTGTTTTGTGTGTGTATATATATATATATATATATATATATATAGATATAGATAAATAATAGTTTATGGCAAGTGTCTTTTGTAAATATATGTGTAGACAAATAATATTGTTTGGCAAGTGTGTAAATATATGTGTTGATAAATAATAGTGTGTGGCAAGTCTCTTGTATAAATATATGTGTAGATGAACAATAGGGTATGACAAGTGTCTTGTGTAAATATATCTGTAGATAAATAATAGTGTGTGGCAAGTGTCTTGTGTAAATAGGTGTAGACAAATAACAGTGTGTGGTAAGTGTCTTGTGTAAATATATGTACAGAAATAATAGTGTGTGGCAAGGGTCTTGTGTAAATATATGTGTAGACAAATAATAGTGTATGGCAAGTGTCTTGTATAAATATATGTGTAGACAAATAGTGTATTTCAAGAGTCTTTTCTAAATATATGTGCAGACAAATAATAGTGTGTGGCAAGTGTCTTGTGTAAATATATGTGTAGACAAATGAAACTGTGTGCCAAGTGTCTTTTG
This sequence comes from Protopterus annectens, assembly GCF_019279795.1. Lineage (NCBI taxonomy): Eukaryota > Metazoa > Chordata > Ceratodontiformes > Protopteridae > Protopterus > Protopterus annectens. Next base: position 1,075,437,590 of record NC_056748.1, read on the forward strand.
TAAATGTTTGCTCAGAAATATAATATTGTGTGGCAAGAGTCTTGTGTAAATATATGTGTAGACAAATAATAGTGTATGGCAAGTGACTTATGTAAATACATGTATAGACAAATAATAGTGCGTGACAAGTGACTTCTGTAAATATATGTGTAGACAAATAATAGTGTGTGGCAAGTGTCTTGTGCAAATATATGTGCAGACAAAGAATAGTGTATGGCAAGTGCTTTGTGTAAATATATGTGTAGACAAATAATAGTGTATGGCAAGTGTCATGTGCAAATATATGTGCAGACAAATAATAGTGTATGACAAGAGTCTTGTGTAAATATATCTATATAGACAAATAGTGTATGGCAAGTGTCTTGTGTAAATATATATATATAGACAAATAATAGTGTGTGGCAAGTGTCTTGTGCAAATATATGTGTAGACAAAGAATAGTGAATGGCAAGTGACTTGTGTAAATACATGTATAGACAAATAATAGTGCGTGGCAAGTGACTTCTGTAAATATATGTGTAGACAAATAGTGTGTGGCAAGTGTCTTGTGTAAATATATGTGGAGACAAATAATAGTGTGTGGCATGTGTCTTTTGTAAATATATGTGTAGACAAATAATAGTGTATGGCAAGAGTCTTGTGTAAATATGTGTGTAGGCAAATAGTGTGTGGCAAGTGTCTTGTGTATATGTGTAGACAAATAGTGTGTGGCAAGTGTCTTGTGTTAATATATGTGTAGACAAATAACAGTGTGTGGCAAGAGTCTTGTGTAAATATATGTGTAGACAAATAATAGTGTGCGGCAAGTGTCTTGTGTAAATATATGTGTAGACAAAGAATAGTGTATGGCAAGTGTCTTGTGTAAATATATGTGTAGACAAATAATAGTGAATGGCAAGTTACTTGTGTAAATATATGTGTAGACAAATAATAGAGTGTGGCAAGTGTCTTGTGCAAATATATGTGCAGACAAAGAATAGTGTATGGCAAGTGCTTTGTGCAAATATATGTCTAGACAAATAATAGTGTATGGGAAGTGTCGTGTGCAAATATATGTGCAGACAAATAATAGTGTATGACAAGAGTCTTGTGTAAATATATCTATATAGACAAATAGTGTATGGCAAGTGTCTTGTGTAAATATATATATAGACAAATAATAGTGTGTGGCAAGTGTCTTGTGCAAATATATGTGTAGACAAAGAATAGTGAATGGCAAGTGCCCTGTGTAAATATATTTGTAGACAAATGGCAAGTGTCTTGTGTAAATATATGTGTAGACAAATAATAGTGAATGGGAAGAGAGTTGTGTAAATATATGTGTGGAAAAATAATAGAGTGCGGCAAGTGTTTTGTGCAAATATATGTGTAGACAAAGAATAGTGTATGGCAAGTGTTTTGTGTAAATATATGTGCAGACAAATAATAGTGAACGGCAAGTGAATTGTGTAAATATATGTGTAGACAAATAATAGAGAGTGGCAAGTGTCTTGTGCAAATATATGTGCAGACAAAGAATAGTGTATGGCAAGTGCTTTTTGTAAATATATGTGTAGGCAAATAATAGTGTATGGCAAATGTCTTGTGTAAATATATGTGCAGACAAACAATAGTGTATGACAAGAGTCTTGTGTAAATATATCTATATAGCCAAATAGTGTATGGCAAGTGTCTTGTGTAAATATATATATAGACAAATAATAGTGTATGGCAAGGGTCTTGTGTAAATATATGTGTAGGCAAATAGTGTGTGGGAAGTGACTTGTGTAAAGATATATATATATATATATATATATATATATATATATATATATATATATATACACACACACACACACACATATATATATATATATATATATATAGATATATATATATATATATATATATATATATATAGAGAGAGAGAAATAATAGTGTATGGCAAGTGTCTTGTGTAAATATATGTGCAGACAAATAATAGTGTATGGCAAGTGTCATGCGTAAATATATGTGTAGACAAGTAATTGTGAATGGCAAGTGTCCTGCATAAATATATTTGTAGACAAATAATAGTGTATGGCAAGTGTCTTGTGTAAATATATGTGTAGACAAATAATAGTGTAGGGAAAAATGTCTAGTGTAAATATATGTGTAGATAAATAATAGTGTATGGCAAATGTCTTGTGTAAATATATGTGTAGACTAATAATAGTGTATGGCAAGTGTCTTGTGTAAATATATGTGTCGATAAATAATAGTGTATGGCAAGTGCCTTATGCAAATATATCTGTAGATAAATAATAGTGTATGGCAAGTGTTTTGTGTAAATATATGTTTAGACAAATAATAGTGTATGGCATTGTCTTGTGTAAACATATGTGTAGACAAATAATATTGTGTGGCAAGTGTCTTGTGCAAATATATGTGTAGACAAAGAATAGTGTATGGCAAGTGTTTGTTTAAATATATGTGTATACAAATAATAGTGTATGGCAAGTGTCTTGTGTAAATATATCTATATAGACAAATAGTAGTGTATGGCAAGTGTCTTGTGTAAATATATGTGTAGATAAATGATAGTGTATGGCAAGTGCCTTATGTAAATATATCTGTATATAAATAATAGTGTATGGCAAGTGTCTCGTGTAAATATATGTTTAGACAAATAATAGTGTATGGCAAGTGTCTTGTGTAAACATATGTGTAGACAAATAATATTGTGTGGCAAGTGTCTTATGCAAATATATCTGTAGACAAAGAATAGTGTATGGCAAGTGTCTTGTGTAAATATATGTTTAAGCAAATAATAGTGTATGCCAAGTGTCTTGCGTAAATATATGTGTAGACAAATAATAGTGTGTGGCAAGTGTCTTGTGTAAATATATGTGTAAACAAATAATAATGTGTGCAATTGTCTTGTGTAAAATATATGTGTAGACAAATGATAGTGTACGGCAAGTGTCTTTAAATATATGGTTAGACTAATAATAGTGTATGGCAAGTGTCTTGTGTAAATATATGTGTAGATAACTAATAGTGTATGGCAAGTGCCTTATGAAAATAGATCTGTAGATAAATAATAGTGTATGGCAAGTGTCTTGTGTAAAAGTATGTATAGAAAAAAATAGTTTATGGCAAGAGTCTAGTGTAAATATATGTGCAGAGAAATAATAGTGTGTGGCAAGTGTCTTGTGTAAATATATGTGTAGATAAATAATAGTGTGTTGCAAGTGTCTTGTGTAAATATATGTGTAGACAAATAATAATATGTGCAATTGTCTTGTGTAAAATAAATGTGTAGACAAATAATAGTGTTCGGCAAGCTTCTTTAAATATATGTGTAGACTAATAATAGTGTATGGCAAGTGTCTTGTGTAAATATATGTGTAGATAACCAATAGTGTATGGCAAGTGCCTTATGTAAATAGATCTGTAGATAAATAATAGTGTATGGCTAGTGTCTTGTGTAACTATATGTTTAGACAAATAATAGTGGATGGCAAGTGCCTTGTGTAAAAATATGTGTAGACAAACAATATTGTGTGGCAATTGTCTTGTGTAAATATATGTGTAGACAAACAATAGTGTATGGCAAGAGGCTTGGGTAAATATATATAAATAGATAAATAGTGTATGGCAAGTGTCTTGTGTAAATATATGTGTAGATAAATAATACTGTATGACAAGTGTCTTTTGTAAATATATGTGTAGACAAATAATATTGTTTGGCAAGTGGTATAAACTCAGAGTTACTGCTACTATGTCAGGTGCAGTGTGATTTAGCCAAGCATGGAAGTTTGTTATTTTGTTATTTATACTCTGGGTATTAATGGTAATGAACTTAAGGTATTCATGGCTGTTTCTAACAGAGGAGGTAGTGGGAGAAAGATTGTTACTAGGTGTTGGCCCAGGATTCGGGTGGATGTCTCCTGCTAGAGCAAGCCAAGAAAAGGGAGAGAGGAGGAGAGACTTTGGATTGTGACATAAAGTTAGAGGGAGATGTAATTTAGATTTGATAGCTGGAGGTTTTAAATAAACTGTATGTAGTTTTAGTTTAAAATAATAAAATGGATTAGGTTGAAGTGGGGGGGGATATTAAATAAAAGTGGAATGTCAAAGAGTGGGGAAGGGAGAGAGTGGAGGAGGAGGGGAGGGGGAAAGAGGAGGGTAGTTTGATAGAGGAATAGGAGGTTACATTAAAGAGAGTTATTAGAAGGAGAATACATGTAAAAGAGGTGAGATAATGTGGAAGAGACATGGGTGAATAGAGTAGGATAGACATTTGAAGTGGAGGTAGAGTAAGTGGGAGAGTTCAGAGATGTAAGGTAGAGAAGTATATGTGAGAGTGCAGTCAGGTAAGGCAATAGAGATGGGGAGGGGTACTTAATTGAACTGCAGCTAGGAGGGGGAGGAGCAAAGAGATGGGATAGGCTGAGGGGAAATGGGGAGGAGATTCAGGTGACTATAAAGGTAGATGTACTGGGGGTGGGTGGAATTTGGGGGTAGGGTAGGGGAGCGGAGTGAGCCCGTAGGGTGAACGGAGCAGGTTGAGCCTCTGAAGGAGAGAGACCAAAGAAAAACTATCAATGGAGAGCTGACTGGGTAAGGAAAGTTTGGGGATGGGTAGAATGTAAAGGCCTAAGCAGTAGGGATAGTAGACAGAGAAATGTAAGTGAATTGGGGTACAGGTGGAAGGAGAGAGAAAAAGATGTAGGGGCAGCAGTTCTACAAATATATAAAACCTGCAAGCCTAAGGGAAGAGTTTTGAGTCAGTGGGGTAAGACAGGGAGAAGGGCGCCACCTAGTGGACAAAAGTTATATAGTAAGGAGTAGCTTCTTCTGAAAAGTAGCAGGACTGGGAGATTACAAGTACAAGGGGGAAGGAGTTATGTTTAAAGAACAGAGGACAGAAGAGGAGAGGGCAAGCTAGAATGTAAGGAAAGGCTTTGGCTGCTGGTCGACCTAGCTAGGGAGTGTATAAAAAAAACCTGGAGTATCTGAACAGAACTAGCTTAAATAACCTGGAGTAACTAGACAGAACTAGCTTTAAAACAGTCAGTTGTATTAGGTACACATACTTTCTTATGTTTTACTTTTCTTCATAGAAGGACTGTTGCACAGGGAGGTTAAGGTTCATATCCTCAGTTTAGATAATGGATAGAAGAAGATATGGTGGGTGTAGGACGTTGGTCAACAGCGACAGGGCAGTCTCCCACTGGAGAACAATATAGGCAGGTTGGACAGCTGGGTAAATAAAAGTGGAGAGAAACAAGAAGTAAAATAAACAGAAAATTAGCCACACTAAGTAGAAATACTAGGCACTGATATTCATAATTTAGGCAATATATCACGGTTTTACTTAAATAATATAGCAAAAGACAATTTGAAAAAAAAAACAGACATTTCCAGTAGAATAGTCAGTAAATAGATTTGGTACATTCAGAATAATGTTGTACAATCACAGCTATACCACTTTGTAAGTGGAGAAGTACAATTTGCATTTAACAGAAACTGAGGTAGGGAGCAACAAATGTTGTTTGGGTGTAGGCAAAAGTTAGTATAAATATAGGTAGAAAAACATGGGTGCCAAATTAACATGGCATATTTAAAGCCAAAAGTATTTCAGTTGAAGAAATTAGTACAAATAAACAGTACAAATCAGAATGAGACATATATAAATGCAGGCCTGCATATTTCAATGGCAAATATCCTGAAACATGATCGCCAAGATGCTGTATAAGCTAGTGGGTTGTTAACATACAAGAAAGCAGCGGTGCAGCATCACTAAATAGTTCTAAAAGTTTGTCAATACAGTATATTCAACAGTATTTTACGGTAAAATGGGGGTAGGGCTAGTATTCTGCCTCGGTATAGCAGATTTAAAACAAAGTATTTATTATAAATTGGTTAAGGGAGAAGTAATCTTCAATATCAGTAAAGTATAAGGCTAGTATTCAGCCTCGCTCTTCAAATAAGGCATTAGTGGTTTTAATTGAGCGTTTACTTAACAAGGATGGCAGCGGAGACTCAAGCCACTATTCTTTATACAGTATATCTATTCCAAGAGCGGGAAACACCAACCCAGGCAGCTGTAGCTGTTGACAATTTCCGAGTTCACTTACACCAAAAATAAAAACAATGCTCCCCACAAATAATATATATATATATATATATATATATATATATATATATATATATATATATAGACAAATAATAGTGTAAAGCAAGTGTCTTGTGTAAATATATGTGTAGACAGACAGTGTATGCCAAATGTCTTGTGAAAAAAAAAAAAAATATATATATATATATATATATATATATATATATAGATAGATAAATAATAGTGTATGGCAAGTGTCTTTTGTAAATATATGTATAGACAAATAATGTGTGGCAAGTGTCTTGTGTAAATAAATATATATATATATATATATATATATATATATATATATAGACAAATAATACAAATAATAGTGTATGGCAAGTGTCTTTTGTAAATATATGTATAGACAAATAATAGCGAAAGGCAAGAGTCTTGTGTAAATATATATGTGTAGACAAATAATAGTGAATGTCAAGTGTCTTTTGTAAATATATGTGTGGACAAATAATAGTGTATGGCAAGTGTCTTGTGTAAATATATGTGTAGACAAATAGTGTACGGCAAGTGTCTTGTGTAAATATATATATAGACAAAAAAAAGTGTATGGCAAGTGTCTTGTGTAAATATATGTGTAGACAAAGAATAGTGTATGGCAAGTTTCTTGTGTAAATATATGTGTAGGCAAATAGTGTATGGCAAGTGTCTTGTGTAAATATATCTACAGACAAATAATAGTGTATGGCAAGTGTCTTGTGTAAATATATATACATATATATATATATATATATATATATATATACATATAGATAAATAATAGTGTATGGCAAGTGTCTTGCGTAAATATATGTGTAGACAAATAATAGTGAATGGCAAGTGTCTTGCGTAAATGTATGTGTAGACAAATAATAGTGTATGCCAAGTGTCTTGCGTAAATATATGTGTAGGCAAATAATAGCGTATGGCAAGTGTCTTGTGTAAAAGTATGTGTGGAAAAAAATAGTTTATGGCAAGAGTCTAGTGTAAATATATGTGCAGACAAATAATAGTGTATGGTAAGTATTTTGTGTAAATATATGTGAAGACAAATAATACTGTATGACAAGTGTCTTGTGTATATATATATATATATATATATATATATATATATATATATATATATATATATATATATATATATATATATATATATACACACACACACACACACACACACACACACACACATATATATATAGACAAATAGTGTATGGCACGTGTCTCTCTCTCTCTCTCTCTCTGTATATATATATATCTATAGACAAATAGTGTATGGCAAGTGTATTGTGTAAATATATGTGTAGACAAATAATAGTGTGTGGCAAGTGTCTTGTGTAAATATATGTTTAGACAAATAATAGTGTATGGCAAGTGACTTGTGTAAATATATGCGTAGACAAATAATAATGTAAGTCTTGTGTAAAATATATGTGTAGACTAATAATAGTGTATGGCAAGTGCCTTATGTAAATAGATCTGTAGATAAATAATAGTGAATGCCAAGTGTCTCGTGTAAAAGTATGTGTAGACAAATAATATTGTGTGGCAATTGTCTTGTGTAAATATATGTGTAGACAAATAATAGTGTATAGCAAGAGGCTTGGGTAAATATATATAAATAGATAAATAGTGTATGGCAAGTGTCTTGTGTTAATATATGTGTAGATAAATAATAGTGTATGGCAAGTGTCTTGTGTAAAACGATGTGTAGACAAATAATAGTGTATGGCAAGTGTCTTGTGTAAATATATGTGTCGAGAAATAATAGTGTGTGGCAAGTGTCTTGTTTAAATATATATGGAGACAAATAATAGTGTATGGCAAATGTCTTGTGTATATATATGTGTAGACAAATAATAGTGTATGGCAAGTGTCTTGTGTAAATATATGTGTAGACAAATAATAGTGTATGGCAAGTGTCTTGTGTAAATATATGAGTAGACAAATAATAGTGTATGGCAAGTGTAGTTTGTGTTTATATATATATATATATATATATATATATATATATATGTATATATATATATATATATATATATATATATATATATATATATATATATATATATATATATATATAGATAGATAGATATAGATAAAAGTTTATGGCAAGTGTCTTTTGTAAATATATGTGTAGACAAATAATATTGTTTGGCAAGTGTGTAAATATATGTGTTGATAAATAATAGTGTGTGGCAAGTCTCTTGTGTAAATATATGTGTAGATGAACAATAGGGTATGGCAAGTGTCTTGTGTAAATATATCTGTAGATAAATAATAGTGTGTGGCAAGTGTCTTGTGTAAATAGGTGTAGACAAATAACAGTGTGTGGTAAGTGTCTTGTGTAAATATATGTGTACAGAAATAATAGTGTGTGGCAAGGGTCTTGTGTAAATATATGTGTAGACAAATAATAGGTTATGGCAAGTGTCTTGTATATATATATGTGTAGACAAATAATAGTGTATTTCAAGAGTCTTTTCTAAATATATGTGCAGACAAATAATATTGCGTGGCAAGTGTCTTGTGTAAATATATGTGTAGACAAATAATAGTGTATGGCAAGTGACTTGTGTAAATACACGTATAGACAAATAATAGTGCGTGGCAAGTGACTTGTGTAAATATATGTGTAGACAAATAATAGTGTGTGGCAAGTGTCTTGTGTAAATATATGTGTAGACAAATAATAGTGTGTGGCAAGTGTCTTTTGTAAATATATGTGTAGACAAATAATAGTGTGTTGCAAGAGTCTTGTGTAAATATGTGTGTAGACAAATAATAGTGTGTAGCAAGTGTCTTGTGCATATGTGTAGACAAATAATAGTGTGTGGCAAGTGTCTTGTGTTAATATATGTGTAGACAAATAATAGTGTGTGGCAAGAGTCTTGTGTAAATATTTGTGTAGACAAATAATAGTGTGTGGCAAGTGTCTTGTGTAAATATATGTATAGACAAAGAATAGTGTATGGCAAGTGTCTTGTGTAAATATATGTGTAGACAAATAATAGCGAATGGCAAGTTACTTGTGTAAATATATGTGTAGACAAATAATAGAGTGTGGCAAGTGTCTTGTGCAAATATATGTGCAGACAAAGAATAGTGTATGGCAAGTGCTTTGTGTAAATATATGTGTAGACAAATAATAGTGTATGGCAAGTGTCGTGTGCAAATATATGTGCAGACAAATAATAGTGTATGACCAGAGTCTTGTGTAAATATATCTATATAGACAAATAGTGTATGGCAAGTGTCTTGTGTAAATATATATAAAGACAAATAATAGTGTGTGGCAAGTGTCTTGTGCAAATATATGTGTAGACAAAGAATAGTGAATGGCAAGTGTCCTGTGTAAATATATTTGTAGACAAATGGCAAGTGTCTTGTGTAAATATATGTGTAGACAAATAATAGTGAATGGTAAGTGAGTTGTGTAAATATGTGTAGAAAAATAATAGAGTGCGGCAAGTTTTGTGCAAATATATGTGTAGACAAAGAATAGTGTATGGCAAGTGTCTTGTGTAAATATACGTGTAGACAAATAATAGTGAACGGCAAGTGACTTGTGTAAATATATGTGTAGACAAATAATAGAGAGTGGCAACTGTCTTGTGCAAATATATGTGCAAACAAAGAATAGTGTATGGCAGGTACTTTTTGTAAATATATGTGTAGACAAATAATAGTGTATGGCAAATGTCTTGTGTAAATATATGTGCAGACAAACAATAGTGTATGACAAGTCTTGTGTAAATATATCTATATAGCCAAATAGTGTATGGCAAGTGTCTTGTGTAAATATATATATAGGCAAATAATAGTGTATGGCAAGGGTCTTGTGTAAATATATGTGTAGACAAATCATAGTGTGTGGCAAGTGTCTTCTGCAAATATATGTGAAGACAAAATAGTGTATGGCAAGTGACTTGTGTAAATATATATATATATATATATATATATATATATATATATATATAGATATAGATATAGATAGAGACAAATAATAGTGTATGGCAAGTGTCTTGTGTAAATATATGTGTAGACAAATAATGTATGGCAAATGTCTTGTGTAAATATATCTATATATATATGTATATATATATATATATATATATATATATATATATACACAAGCACACATATAAATAATAGTGTATGGCAAGTGTCTTGTGTAAATATATGTGTAGACAAATAATAATGTATGGCAAGTGTCATGCGTAAATATATGTGTAGACAAATAATTGTGAATGGCATGTGTCTTGCATAAATATATGTGTAGACAAATAATAGTGTATGGCAAGTGTCTTGTGTAAATATATGTGTAGATAAATAATAGTGTAGGAAAAATGTCTAGTGTAAACATATGTGTAGATAAATAATAGTGTATGGCAAGCATCTTGTGTAAAATATATGTGTAGACAAATATTAGTGTATGGCAAATGTCTTGTATAAATATATGTGTAGACTAATAATAGTGTATGGCAAGTGTCTTGTGTAAATATATGTGTAGATAAATAATAGTGTATGGCAAGTGCCTTATGCAAATATATCTGTAGATAAATAATAGTGTATGGCAAGTGTCTTGTGTAAATTTATGTTTAGACAAATAATAGTGTATGGCATTGTCTTGTGTAAACATATGTGTAGACAAATAATATTGTGTGGCAAGTGTCTTGTGCAAATATATGTGTAGACAAAGAATAGTGTGTGGCAAGTGCTTTGTGTAAATATATGTGTAGACAAATAATAGTGTATGGCAAGTGTCTTGTGTAAATATATGTGTAGACAAATAGTGTACGGCAAGTGTCTTGTGTAAATATATATATAGACAAAAAAGTATATGGCAAGTGTCTTGTGTAAATATATGTGTAGACAAATAATAGTGTATGGCAAGTTTCTTGTGTAAATATATATATATATATATATATATATATATATATATATATATATATATAGACAAATAATAGTGTATGGCAAGTGTCTTGCGTAAATGTATGTGTAGACAAATAATAGTGTATGCCAAGTGTCTTGCGTAAATATATGTGTAGACAAATAATAGTGTGTGGCAAGTGTCTTGTGTAAATATATGTCTAGACAAATAATAATGTGTGCAATTGTCTTGTGTAAAATATATGTGTAGACAAATAATAGTGTACGGCAAGTGTCTTTAAATATATGTGTAGACTAATAATAGTGTATGGCAAGTGTCTTATGTAAATATATGTGTAGATAACCAATAGTGTATGGCAAGTGCCTTATGTAAATAGATCTGTAGATAAATAATAGTGAATGGCAAGTGTCTTGTGTAAATGTATGTGTAGAAGATAAATAATAGTGTATGGCAAGTGTCTTGTGTAAAAGTATGTGTAGAAAAAAATAGTTTATGGCAAGAGTCTAGTGTAAATATATGTGCAGACAAATAATAGTGTGTGGCAAGTGTCTTGTGTAAATATATGTGTAGACAAATAATAATGTGTGCAATTTTCTTGTGTAAAATATTTGTGTGGACAAATAATAGTGTACGGCAAGTGTCTTTAAATATATGTGTAGACTAATAATAGTGTATGGCAAGTGTCTTGTGTAAATATATGTGTAGATAACCAATAGTGTATGGCAAGTGCCTTATGTAAATAGATCTGTAGATAAATAATAGTGTATGGCAAGTGTCTTGTGTAAATATACGTTTAGACAAATAATAGTGGATGGCAAGTGTCTTGTGTAAAAATATGTGTAGACAAACAATATTGTGTGGCAATTGTCTTGTGTAAATATATGTGTAGACAAACAATAGTGTATGGCAAGAGGCTTGGGTAAATATATATAAATAGATTAAATACTGTATGGCAAGTGTCTTGTGTAAATATATGTGTAGATAAATAATAGTATATGGCAAGTGTCTTTTGTAAATATATGTGTAGACAAATAATATTGTTTGGCAAGTGTGTAAATATATGTGTTGATAAATAATAGTGTGTGGCAAGTCTCTTGTGTAAATATATGTGTAGATGAACAATAGGGTATGGCAAGTGTCTTGTGTAAATATATCTGTAGATAAATAGTGTGTGGCAAGTGTCTTGTGTAAATAGGTGAAGACAAATAGCAGTGTGTGGTAAGTGTCTTGTGTAAATATATGTGTACAGAAATAATAGTGTGTGGCAAGGGTTTTGTGTAAATATATGTGTAGACAAATAATAGTGTATGGCAAGTGTGTTGTATAAATATATGTGTAGACAAATAATAGTGTATTTCAAGAGTCTTTTCTAAATATATGTGCAGACAAATAATAGTGCGTGGCAAGTGTCTTGTGTAAATATATGTGTAGACAAATTAAACTGTGTGCCAAGTGTATTTTGTAAATGTTTGCACAGAAATATAATATTGTGCGGCAAGTGACTTGTGTAAATATATGTGTAGACAAATAATAGTGTGTGGCAATAGTCTTGTGTAAATATATGTGTAGACAATAGTGTATGGCAAGTGTCTTGTGTAGATATATGTGTAGACAAAAAATATTGTCTGGCAAGTGTCATGTAAAAATATGTGTAGATACATAATAGTGCATAGCAAGTGTCTTGTGTAATTATACGTGTAGATAAATAATAGTGTATGACAAGTGTCTTGTGCAAACATTTTTATATATGTATTATATATGTATATATATATATATATATATATATATATATATATATATATATATATAGACAAATAATACTGTATAGCAAGAGTCTTTTGTAAGTATATGTGCAGACAAATAATAGTGTGTTGCAAGTGCCTTGTGTAATTATATGTGTAGACAAATAATAGTGTATAGCAAGTGTCTTGTGGAAATATATGTCTAGACAAATAGTGTGTGGCAAGTGTCTTGTGCAAATACATGTGTAGACAACTAATATTGTGTGGCAAGTGTCTTGTGTAAATATATGTGTAGAGAAATAATAGTGTATGACAAGAGTCTTGTGTAAATATTTGTGTAGATACATAATAGTGTATGGCAAGTTCCTAGTGTTAATATATTTGTAGACAAATAAGAGTGTATGGATAGTGTCTTGTGTAAATATATGTTTAGACAAATAGTGTGTGGCAAGTGTCCTCTGTAAATATATGTGTAGATAAATAATATTCTGTGGAAAGTGTGTAAATATATGTGAAGATAAATAATAGTGAGTGGCAATTGTCTTGTTTAAATATATGTGTAGACAAAAAATAGTGTGTGGCAAGTGTCCTTTGCAAATCTATGTTTAGACAAATAATATGGTATGGCATGTTTCTTGTGTAAATATATGTGTAGACAAATAATAGTTTATGCAAAGTGTCTTGTGTAAATATTTGTGTGGAAAAATAATGTGCGGCAAGAGTCTTGTGCAAATATATGTGTAGACAAATAGTGTGTGGCAAGTGTCTTGTGTAAATATATGTGTAGACAAATAATAGTGTGTGGAAAGTGTCTTGTATAAATATATGTTTAGACAAACAATAGTGTGTGGCAGGTGTCTTCTGTAAATATATGTGTAGACAAATAATAGTGTGTGGCAAATGTCTTGTGTAAATATATGAGTAGATAAATAATAGTGTCTGGCAAGTTTCTTGAGTAAATATATGTGTTGACAAATAATAGTGTAAGGCAAGTGTCTTGAGTAAATATATGTGTAGAGAAATAATAGGGTATTGCAGGTGTCTTGTGATATATATGTGTAGACAAATAGTATTGTGTTGCAAGTGTCTTGTGCAAATATATGTGTAAACAAATAATAGTGTATGGCAAGAGTCTTGTGTAAATATATGTGTAGATATATGTGTAGATAAATAACAGTATATGGCAAGTGTCTTGTGTAAATATTTGTGTAAACAAATAATAGTGTATGGCAAGTGTCTTGTATAAACATATTTGTAGACAAATAATAGTGTGTGGCAAGTGTCTTGGGTAAATATATGTTGAGACATAATATTGTGTGGAAAGTGTGTAAATGTATATGTAGATAAATAGTGTGTGGCAAGTGTGCTTTGTAAATTTAAGTGTAGACGAATACTAGTGTATGGGAAGTGTTTTGTGCAAATATATGTGTAGATATATAAGAGTGTGTGGCAAGTGTCTTGTGTAAATATATATGTGTAGACAAATAATAGTGTGTGGCAAGTGTCTTGTGTAAATATGTGTAGACAAATAATAGTGTAAGGCAAATGTCTTGAGTAAATATATGTGTAGAGAAATAATAGGTTATGGCAAGTGTCTTGAGTAAATATATGTGTAGAGAAATAATAGGGTATTGCAGGTTTCTTGTGTAAATATATGTGTAGACAAATAATAGTTTGTGGCAAGTGTCTTGTGCAAATATATGTAAAGAGATATAATAGTGTGTGGCAAGTTTCTTGTGTAAATATATGTGTAGACAAATAATATAGTGTTGCAAGTGTCTTGTGCAAATATATGTGTAGACAAATAATAGAGTATGGCAAGTGTCTTGTATAAATGTATTTGTAGACCAATAATAGTGTGTGGCAAGTATCTTGTGTAAATATATGTGTAGACATGTAACAGTGTATGGCAAGTGTATTGTGTAAATATATGTGTAGACAAATAATAGGGTTTTGCAAGTGTCTTGTGTAAATATATGTGTAGACAAATAATAGTGTATGGCAAGTGTCTTGTGTAATTATATGTGTAGATACATAATAGTGTATGGCAAGTGTCTTGTGCAAATATATGTGTAGATATATAATAGTTTGTGGCAAGTGTATTGTGTAAATATATGTGTAGACGAATAATAGTGTATGGCTAGTGTCTTTTGCAAATATATGTGTAGATATATAATAGTGTGTGGCAAGTGTCTTGTGTAAATATATGTGTAGACAAATAATAGTGCATGGAAAGTGTCCCCTGTAAATATATGTGTAAACAAATAATAGTGTGTGGCAAGTGTTGTGTGTAAATATATATGCAGACAAATAACAGTGTATGGCAAGAGTCTTGTGTAAATATATGTGTAGACAAATAGTGTGTGGCAAGTGTCTTGTGTAAATACATGTTTAGACAAATAATATTGTGTGGTATGTATATAAGTTTATGTGTAGATAAATAATAGTGTTTAAATATGTATAGACAAGTAGTGTGTGGCAAGTGTCTGGTGTAAATATATGTGTAGACAAATAATAGTGTGTGGCCAGTGTCTTGTGTAAATATATGTGTAGGCAAATAATAGTGTGTGGCAAGTGTCTTGTGTAAATATATGTGTAGACAAATAATAGTGCATGGCAAGTGTCTTGTGTAAATATGTGTGTAGGCAAATAATAGTGTATGGCAAGTGTCCTGTGTAAATATATGTGTAGACAAATAATCATGTATGGCAAGTGTCTTGTATAAATAAATGTGTAGACAAAAAATATTGTGTGGCAAGTGCCATGTAAAAATATGTGTAGATACATAATAGTGCATAGCAAGTGTCTTGTGTAAATATACTTGTAGATAAATATTAGTGTATGACAAGTGTTTTGTGCAAACATTTATATATATATATATATATATATATAGACAAATAATAGTGTGTTGCAAGTGCCTTGTGTAATTATATGTGTACACAAATAATTGTGTATAGCAAGTGTCTTGTGGAAATATATGTCTAGACAAATAATAGTGTGTGGCAAGTGTCTTGTGCAAATACATGTGTAGACAACTAATATTGTGTGGCAAGTGTCTTGTGTACATATATGTGTAGAGAAATAATAGTGTATGTCAAGAGTCTTGTGTAAATAATATTTGTAGACAAATGATAGTGTATGGAAAGTGTCTTGTGTAAATATATGTTTAGACAAATAGTGTGTGGCAAGTGTCCTCTGTAAATATATGTGTAGATAAATAATATTCTGTGGAAAATGTGTAAATATTTGTAAAGATACATAATAGTGAGTGGCAATTGTCTTGTTTAAATATATGTGTAGACAAAAAAAAAGTCGTGTCAAGTGTCCTGTTTAAAAAATAATGTGTGGCAAAGTCTCTAGATTACAAATATGTGTGTGTGGTGTGGCAAAATAGTGTGTGGCAAGTGTCTTGTGTAAATATATGTGTAGACATGTAATAGTGTGTGGCAAGTGTCTTGTGTAAATATATGTGTAGACAAACAATAGTGTGTGGCAAATATCTTGTGTAAATATATGAGAAGAAAAATAATAGTGTCTGGCAAGTTTCTTGAGTAAATATATGTGTAGACAAATAATATTGTAAGGCAAGTGTCTTGAGTAAATATATGTGTAGAGAAATAATAGGGTATTGCAGGTGTCTTGTGTAAATATATGTGTAGACAAATAATAGTGTATAGCAAGAGTCTTGTGTAAATATATGTGTAGATATATGTGTAGATAAATAACAGTATATGGCAAGTGTCTTGTATAAACATATTTGTAGACAAATAATAGTGTGTGGCAAGTGTCTTGGGTAAATATATGTTGAGACATAATATTGTGTGGAAAGTGTGTAAATGTATATGTAGATAAATAGTGTGTGCAGTGTAGAAGAATAATAGTGTATGGCAAGTGTTTTGTGCAAATATATGTGTAGATATATAATAGTGTGTGGCAAGTGTCTTGTGTAAATATATGTGTAGACAAATAATAGTGTGTGGCAAGTGTCTTGTGTAAATATATGTGTAGACAAATAATAGTGTAAGGCAAATGTCTTGAGTAAATATATGTGTAGAGAAATAATAGGTTATGGCAAGTGTCTTGAGTAAATATATGTGTAGAGAAATAATAGGGTATTGCAGTTGTCTTGTGTAAATATATGTGTAGACAAATAATAGTTTGTGGCAAGTGTCTTGTGTAAATATATATGAAGAGATATAATAGTGTGTGGCAAGTGTCTTGTGTAAATATATGTGTAGACATGTAATAGTGTATGGCAAGTGTGTTGTGTAAATATATGTGTAGACAAATAATACGGTTTTGCAAGTGTGTTGTGTAAATATATGTGTAGACAAATAGTCTGTGGCATGTGTCTTGTGTAAATATATGTGTAGACAAATTATAGTGTATGGCAAGTGTCTTGTGTAATTATATGTGTAGATACATAATAGTGTATGGCAAGTGTCTTGTGCAAATATATGTGTTGATAAATAATAGTGTGCGGCAAGTGTGTTGTATAAAGTGTCTTGTGTAAATATATGTGTCGATAAATAATAATGTGCGGCAAGTGTGTAAATATATTTGTAGATAAATAATAGTGTGTGGTAAGTGTCATGTGTAAATATATGTGTAGACAAATAATAGTGTATGGCAAGTGTCTTGTGTAAATATATGTTTAGACAAATAATAGTGTGTGGCTTGTGTCTTGTGTAAATTAATGTGTAGACAAATAATTGTGTATGGCAAGTGTCTTGTGTAAATATATGTGTAGACAAATAAAAGTGTGTGGCAAGTGTTTCATAGTTTCATAGTTTCATAGTATAGTACTAGGCTATCTGCCCTGGGGCATTTGTAAGCCTAGCCATAGTGATGTGGCTTTTGCCACCCCATGAAATGGTACAAAAATGTACAGAATAAATCTAGAATACTGTGCCTCTGTCTAGTAGTGACACAATGAAGGTCCCCTTATATAATATAATTAGTTTACTGTGCCCCTGTCTAGCAGTGACACAGATGTGACCCCTGGGGTAAACTTACGATCTCCCATCCACTCATCAAGATTTCTCTTGAAGAGAGTCAGTGAGGGGCTCTGCCTAATACGAACTGGGATCCTATTCCAAAGCATTGGAAGCCTCTGGGTTATGAATCTATCCCTCCAGCATGTTCTATTCATACTTGTGCCGAGGTTTAAGTCTTTAGCTCTCGTGGTCCTGATGGATTTGGACTTTTTGAGGTGGAGCATGTCCATCAGATCCTGATTGGACATGGCCTTGTACGTCAGGCAGAGATCACCTCTGAGCAGGCGGTATGCTACTGAATAGAGCTGAAGTTTCTTTAGTCTGGAGGAATAAGACATATGTTGGAGACCCTTGATCCTTTTGGTGAGGCACTTTTGTGGTCTCTCCAGCTGTTGCAAGTGCCGGGTGAGGTACATACCAAATGGGGCATTGTACTCAATCATGGGTCTGATGAATGAGGAATATAGGGGTACAATGACATCCTTGAATCTTGATGTGAATCCCTTCATGATGAGGTGTGCAAGGCAGAATGTTTTTCTAACCACTTTGGCAATGTGGGTGTCAAATGAGAGGTCGCTGTCTACTTGGGTCCCTAGGTCTCTGATTACTTTTTCCGTACTCAGTGGGTTGCTGTCTATGTGATAATTTGTGGGTACTTTGTTTTTTCCAAAAGGGATGACTATACATTTTTTGGCATTTAGTTTAAGGCCGTGACTACGGCACCAGTTGTCCGTTTCAGTGAGGCCTTTTTGTAGGATGTGTGTGTCTGCTGGTGTATCGACTATGGCACCTAGTTTGCAGTCATCTGCGAACTTTGTCAGCCACAGCTCCCATGTTTGCTTTAACATCTGAGAAATAAATGCCGAACAAGAGGGGTCCCAGGACAGATCCCTGTGGGACACCACTTGTGACTGGCTTTGAGTCTGACATTGCTCCAGTGATTTTAACTCTATGGGTTCTATCCTTTAGCCAGTTTGCAACCCATCTAGTGACATAAGGGTTTACTTTTAAGCTGTTTAGCTTATCTATGATGCCTGAGTGGGGTATTGTGTCGAAGGCCTTAGCCAAGTCCAGGTATGCTGTATGGACTGCTTTGCCCTCATCAATGGCTCTAGTGACTGTTTCGAAAAAGTCAACCAGGTTTAAAAGGCAGGATCTGCCCTTTACAAAGCCGAACTGGGTGGGGTCAAGTGTCTGTAGGTCCCCTATGTCTCTGTTTATGAGTTCCATAATGATTCTTTCCATAGCTTTGCAGACCAGGCTAGTTAAGCTTATGGGGCGGTAGTTTCAGGGTCTGTAGAGGGACCCCTTGTGGAGTGGGACCACTGTTGCTGTACGCCAGTGTTCAGGTACATATCCCGAAGTAAGGCTAAGGTTAAATAGCATTTTTATGTGTGGGTTTAGCTCCTCTTGGAGTTCATGTAACACGCACCACGGGATACCGTCAGGTCCCATTGATGCTGTGTTTTTGCTTTGTTTAGGGCAGTTCTCACTTGGACATCTGAGATGACAGGAGATTACATTCAGCTGGGATAAGTATTTCTTCTTTTGGGGTGAAGGAGGTGAGAAATTTGCACTGAACCTATCAGCCAGAATGTTAGCAATATCTGTGGGTTCAGTGTATTTTTTGTTGTTGTGAACCAACTCTGAGCATATCTGAGGGTTTCTGCCCAGGTTTCTGACATAGCTGAAGAAGGCTTTGTGGTTATCTTTAGTGTCCTTAGCGATTTTTCTCTCAAAGTTTGCCTTGGATGTTTTTATGAGAGAACATAGTTTTCTGCTAATGTTGATCAGAGATGTCTTTCCTTCATGGGATTTTGCTCTGACGTGCAGTAGCTTCATACAATTTGTTTATGGCTGAGGTCCACCAGACAGGACGCTTACATTTGGTGGAGAGGGACTTGGATTTGTTTGGGATTGCATGATCCATGCATTCTTGGAGATGTCCATAGAAAGCATTTGTGAAGGATTCGGCATTGTGGGATGTGGTATCCACTGGCACAGTGGGCTTAAAGGATACCATCTCAGTCTTAAGAAGAGTGAAGTCTGCTTTTGAGAAGTTTTCACTGTGGTCTTTTGTGCTGGGGTGGAGGTGGGATATGTATATCCAGGGTGATTAGTTTGTGGTCAGATCTCACTAGTGAGGGTATACTTCGGTGTGGAGCATTTTGTCCCCATGTTTGTGATGATCAGGTCTAGTATATTATCTCCCCTAGTGGGAGAGGTGACTAGTTGTTCCAGTGCATTTGAATTTATGAATTCCAGGAACCTTTGGGCCAGGGTATTAGGGCTAGAATAATGTACCCAATCTATGTTTGGGTAGTTGAAGTCTCCCAGTATGATGGTATTTTGTGATACATTCATATCCTCCAATGTCTTCAGGAAGGCTTAGTGGGGTTCTTGAGATTGGGAGGGTGGTCTGTAACATGCTACCAGTTGTATAGGAGTTTTGCCTATGGTTAGTTGCACCTGTATGGTCTCTGATGCTTCATGTGTTGCTACTAACCTGGAGGTGTGGGTGTCCTTTATGAATATGGACACTCCCCTTGTGGTTCGCCCGGGTTTTGGGGCCAAAAAGCATGATACAAGGTATAGCCTGTTAGTGCTGTGATGCTCTCAGGAGCCTTGAACCAGGTTTCAGTTACTGCACAGACGTCAATGTTCTCCATGCTGAGGAGTGCATCAAGTGCCTGCATCTTGAGATTTAGACTTCTGGCGTTGAGCAGCATTACCCTTAGTTTTTTTCCATTTTTGTTTTCTAAGGAGGTGGGTTTGTCTTTTGAGCCTTGCCTAAAAAGGCACTATGGGGGTGGCAAGAGCCTTAGCCAATATCCAGAAGCCCAGTGGTGACAGGTGTAAGCCATCACTTGTGAAGCAGCGTGGCTTGTCCAACATATCATCCCAGGCAGACAGACATTGGATCCCCTTAGAATGACACCAGTACTTGAGCCAATTGTTAAAGCTGATCATCTTGTCTTTGTATTGTGGTATCATTCTTGGTGAGGGCAAGATGCTGCTCAGGGTCAGGGTCATACCAGCCTGGGCTACATAATCGGAGAGCTCCTCTATGTCTCTTTTCATGTAGTCCAGGGAGGTCCATCTCAGGTCATTCACACCAGCATAGACAATGACTGAGTCATATTTGTACTTGCTTTGGAGTGACCTGAGTGCGTGTGTTATGTGGCAGATCCTAGCTCCCGATAGACAGCTCACAGTCACCTTCTCCTTGTTCAGCCTGGTCAGTGGGACATCAGTGTGTCTAACTATGGAGTCACCTATTACTAGTGTATCAGGAAGGTGTTTGGCCTTAAGGGCTGCGATTGGTTGACACACTGATTTATTGAAGTATGTGTTGTATGTGTTTTGTTTTGAGGTGGTGGATTTTTGGATGTCTGCTTTGGGAGCCTCTGTTGTTTTGGTAAGTTTTTTATTAGAGCCTCCGAGTGTGTCTTTGTGTTTTATGTGTTTGGTTTGCAGTTGTGGTAGGTCTATGTGGGACTGGGATTGTTGTGTGTGTGGTTGCCATCTCCTCCTGTCTGGTCATGCCAACCCTGAGTTGAGAGAGTTCAGCCTCCAGTTTGGCTATATAGGTGCATCTCTCACATGTATTTGTGTTTGTTGGGAGGAGGAGAGGGTTGTCTGTGTACATGAGACAATTGTAGCATTGTCTCAAGATGCCCAGATTGACCAGCTGAACTGGAGACGCCAGTAATCTACCACTTGACATGCTAGAACAGTATAAGGGAGTGGTATACCTTTAAGGGAAGTGGATATTCACAGGGGTGGTAAGTAGATGCAGTGCTTTACTTAGTATGAGAGTGCTTACTTAGTAGAGAAGTATTGAGAACAAGTGCTAGGCTTATAATACAGTGAGTAGTCTGGTTATACTAAGAGTAGAGCTGCCTTAAGGGAAAATTTGAAGAGCAGACTTGGCGGAGCCAGAAAAAGTTTAACCTTGTTTAACCGGCACTGCGCTATGCACGCATCAAACCATGCAAAAGCAGATTTTAAACAGTGAACTACAAAAGAGCTAGAAATGGTCCCAAACAACCAATTACTACAGCTTCTTGTGCTGAAGTCACTTCCCCCAAGGACAGGTAGGCTGCTCAAGGCTCCCCACTACCACTGGTGAGCAAAGAAACTTCCTTCTATCCAAGTAAGGTAATGGACAACACAGGAACTACACCACAGCCCAGAATACAGCAATGCCTGTACACTGGTCTAAACTAGTCGAGGAAGGTGGGAAAACAAGTATTATTTTTGTTTTTTTGTTTTTTGGTAGAAACACACAGAAAATGCAGAGACAGTGATAAATTAGTTACACAGGCTAGCACACTTTAGTGGGCAGCCTCCACAGTTAAATTAAACAAACAAACAAGCAAACTTTTGATCAAATTCGACTAAAATGTAACTTTAAGTGCAGATTTTAAAATAATGCAGCAATCAGTTAAAAAACAGTTCAGGCTAGTTCAAGGTAAGCTACAGAAGCTATTTCAAGTGAAAAAAGCAAAGATACTTAAATCCAGAAGGTAGTCACTTTTCTGAGTTCCCTGCTGCTAGGACCACTCTGTAAACCCACGTGGAGCTTGTCTGAGCAGTATAGCCAGAAAAAAACGCCCAGAGGCGGATTTTAAACAGTGAACTACAAAAGAGCTAGAAATGGTCCCAAACAACCAATTACTACAGCTTCTTGTGCTGAGGTCACTTCCCCCAAGGACAGGTAGGCTGCTCAAGGCTCCCCACTCCCACTGGTGAGCAAAGAAACTTCCTTCTATCCAAGTAATGTAATGGACAACACAGGAACTACACCACAGCCCAGAATACAGCAATGCCTGTAAACTGGTCTAAACTAGTCGAGGAAGGCGGGAAAACAAGGATTATTTTTTTGTTTTTTTGGTAGAAACACACAGAAAATGCAGAAACAGTGATAAATTAGTTACACAGGCTAGCAAAATATATGTAAATATATGTGCAGACAAATAACAGTGTATGGCAAGAGTCTTGTTTAAATATATGTGTAGACAAATTATAGTGTATGGCAAGTGTCTTGTGTAAATATATGTGTAGACAAATAGTGTGTGGCAAGTGTCTTGTGTAAATACATGTTTAGACAAATAATATTGTGTGGTAAGTGTATAAGTTTATGTGTAGATAAATAATTGTGTGTAAATATGTATAGACAAGTAGTGCGTGGCAAGGGTCTGGTGTAAATATATGTCTAGACAAATAATAGTGTGTGGCAAGTGTCTTGTATAAATATATGTGTAGGCAAATAATAGTGTATGGCAAGTGTCTTGTGTTAATATATTTGTAGACAAATAATAGTGTATGGCAAGTTTCTTGTGTAAATATATGTTTAGACAAATAGTGTGTGGCAATTGTCTTGTGTAAATATATGTGTAGACAAAAAGTAGTGTGTCGTAAGTGTCCTTTGCAAATATAAGTTTAGACAAATAATACGGTATGGCAAGTTTCTTTTCTTAATATATGTGTAGACAAATAATAGTTTATGCCAAGTGTCTTGTGTAAATATATGTGTAAACAAATAATAGTGGATGGCAAGTGACTTCTTTAAATATACGTGTAGACAAATAATAGTGTACAGAAAGAGTCTTGTGTAAATATATGTGTTGACAAATAATAGTGTGTGGCAAGTGTCTTGTGTAAAGATATGTTTAGACAAATAATAGTGTATGGTAAGTGTCTGGTGTAAATATATATATATAGACAAATAATAGTGTATGAGAAGTGTCTTGTTTAAATATATACATATATAAACAAATAATACTGTATGGCAAGTGTCTTGCATAAATATATGTGTAGACAAACAATAGTGTGTTGCAAGTGTCTTGTGTAAATATATGTGTAGACAAATAATAGTGTATAGCAAGTGTCTTGTGTAAACATATATATATATATATATATATATATATATATATATATAGACAAATAATAATGTATGGCAAGTGTCTTGTATAAATATATATATAGACAAATAATAGTGTATGGCAAATGTCTTGTGTAAATATATATATATAGACAAATAATGTATGGCTTGTGTCTTGGGTAAATATATGTGTACATATATAATAGTGTATGGCAAGTGTCTTGTGTAAATATATGTGTAGACAAATAATAGTGTATGGCAAGTGTCTTGTGTAAATATATGTTTAGACAAACAATAGTGTGTGGCAAGTGTTTGAAGGCTCACTTGTTTAACAGCAGCAAAAGTGGTCACATATGGAAATGTCGTTCATTGCCAGAGTCTTCACTTGTGTGAGTTTTGGGGTTCAGTGGTGATTGTGAATTTACATTTCTCCACTGTATTGTTACCTTGAAGGTGGCCTTGTTACCCCAAGATAATGTTTAACTTTCTTGTTGTTTTGATTTATTTATGTTTTTGACTGAGGAGTATATATAGTGACAGGGTCGAGGAGTGATTGCAAATTCTAGCTGGGTTGGTGCATATTGCAGTCAGTGCTACTCTTAACAGTGCTGGGTTTGTGTTGTCACAATATTTCCATGTTGGTACATATCACAGGCAAAACTGTTCTTAATTATGTTTTAACTTTGTGTTGTCACATTATTTATATACCAGAAATATTCACAGACTGTTGCTTAAACTACAGATAAAACTCAACAAATGAAACTACTGTGTAATCCATCCTCACTAAATTTACCTGCTTTTCATAAGCACATGCCTAGAAATAATGTATGCTCTAAGTTACAGCGTCTTTACTCAGCATCTCTTTCACTTCTGGAATAGACTTTCCCAGCAGATAAAGCAATGAGATACACTGTCCTCTTTCAACCAGGAACTGTTTAATTGGAGAGGTATTGATAAATGCATCCCGGGTTTAACTGGCTCATTCCTTTTTGAGAGAGAGAGAGAGGAGTTGCAATGTAGAATGGAACTGGCAAGGCATGATGGTCGAAAACACTGGAGCCTTGAACATTCTTTTATTCTGGTAAATCAGCAGTTTTCTGTATGTATGTTTGCCTTTCTTTAATAAACTATATGGATGCAGAGCAAGACAAGTGCACTCTGTGTCTCTCTGCAAATGTAGTTTTGTGTGTGAGTGTGTGAGTTGTGTGAGTGTGTGTGTGCGTGTGTGTATATGTGTGTTTGTATGTGCGTGCATGTGTATGTGATCTGTGCATGTGTATTGTAATTCAGCATGCATGAGGCATGAATGTATTGGTATGTATATGCATGTTTCTATAAGAGGTTGTATATTTATGTGTGTTTATGTGTGTGTGTGTGTGTGTGTGTGTGTGTGTGTGTGAGAGAGAGAGATGGTGAAGGTATGTGTGTTTGTCTCTCTCTCTCTCTCTCTATATATATATATATATAATTTTTCATTATGTAGATTAGCGGTCCCCTTTTTAAGTTCAACCATGAATGCTAGCTTGTCTATATATTCTTAGCTTACATGAGGTTTTTTTGTATATTATTTTTATATAATTTCCATAGTTCATGAATACCGATACGCACGTCAAGCTGTTTCCATTTGTAGTATATGCTTTTTCTGAATGGCGGATTTTCAATACAACTGATTCTTATTGGTATAATAACATACCAATGAATGTGCTTTTTTTTTGAGATTTTAACCAATAGGGATCATATACCTTTCAATGGCAGCTATTATTTTAACAATGAGTGCTCTGCAATACCCCTGCCATTTTGTCTTTCATTACATTCGGTAATTTTATTCAGATTAGTGATCTGAAATACTGCTGTTGATCTGATAATTCATGAGATTTTTTTGTGTATATTACTTTGATGTAATTTCCACAGCTCATGAATATGGGCACGCATGTCAAGCTGTTTCCATTTGTAGTAAAGGCTTTTCTTGACTGGTAGATTTCCAGCACAACTGATTCCTACTGGTATAACATACACCAATGAAATTGCTTTTTTGAGATTTCAACCAATAGGGATCATACACCTTAAGATGGCAGCTGTTATTTTAACAATGAGTGCTCTTCAATATTCCTGCCGTTCTGTTTATCAATACATTCGATAATTATATTCAGAGCAGTGTTCCACAATATTGCTGTTGATCTGATAATTCAACCCAGTAGATGGGTTTATTCAAACAGATTAATTGAGTTGTCTCGGTTCAGGTATATTTATCTTGAACGAGTATTCAGGGTTCGAATATGCATTTTGTGTGTCAAATCCTATATAAGTCACGTATATATACAATATACGTGTATAGGTGTATACATATTTTTACTGAAGGTAGATTGTGAATACGCTACTCCGCTTTGAAACATTTTGATGTCAACTGGTGGGAATTTGTAAGACAAGTTCGCTATTTGTTCATAGTACACCAGTGACTGCACCCGTTCTGAAATTTTGACGCATGATATATCCAGGTTTAGGGACAGCAGCTACTGGTTAATTTATATTATATGAATTCTTTAAATGGTGTTTGCAGTCATGATTGGCTATTATTTGGAATAGTAAAAGATGATAGGTTAGCTGTTGCTATTAGCCTAATGAATATGAATATTTTAATTTTTTTATTTTGGAGTTCTGGCGTGATTTTTACTATGTACTGATTGAATATTTGATGATATAAATAGAAAGAGTTTTTAATTACTATTAGATCTGATGATCTTTTATTTTTAGTTTTAACTGTTTTGTACATGTGTATATTTTACTTCATTAAACTGTGGGTTTAACTTCAACATGGTGACTATGCAGAGCTTTCTTTTTTGATATATATATATATATATATATATATATATATATCTGTGTGTGTGTGAGAGAAGAGACAGACAAACAGATGGTGTGTATTTGTGTGTGTGTGTGTCTGTCTGTATGTGTGTGTGTATACAGCTATACATATGCGTGTGTGTGTGTGTGTGTGTAGATATACATATGTGTGTGTGTGTGTGTGTGTGTATATACAGCTATACATATGAGTGTGTGTGTGTGTGTGTGTTTGTGTGTCTGTGTGTTTGTGTACATTTGCGTATGTGTATCTATATGTGTGTCTATACATATGCAGGTGTGTGTGCATGCATTTCAAGTTTACATCATACATCAGTTTTATGTTTTGCTAATGCCTGCTGTAAATCACTTAAGATGCCCCAAATAAGTAGTGTTCATTCACCCCTCAAACATACCATTTCAGTTTTGTCTGGCTGTCATTTTAATGTGATGGTCATAGTTATTTAGAATTTGTCTTCCTTTTCTAACAGTAATATGTTTTGGCTTCAAAATTCTATGAGCAATGACTTCAGTTTAAAATGATATGAACTTTTGTATAAATGGAGTGGATAGCTCTTAGCAGCACTTATCCCTTTGGCCTTTAAATGTAGATTAATTAGATTTTATTCTGTGATGAGAATAAGCAACATTCTTTCAACGAATGAATCGTGATCTACTTCCCTCATAGCCTTTGTCATCAGAGTGCTGGTCCTGAAATTCAGTAACATGAGACCATATCTTTCTCATAGAAATATTAACAAATGATTAAACTCATTAGCCAGTGCGAAACACCTTTATCTGCAGTCTTGCTGAGAAAGGATATATCCCTAGTTGTAGATATGAAACAACTCTGATACAGCTCTGGTTCTTTATCCATAATATATTTCATTCTTGGTATTTAGGGTGTTTTCATTGTTTTATAAATTATTTCAGCTTCTTTCAGTATGTTAATAAAATGTTATTATTTTGCGAGTTCAGCTCATTAATGATGCATACAAAATGCCTGGTTATAAAAATGTGATTTCTGTCATTTTGTGATTAGATCATTTTCTGAAAATTGGGACAGGTCAATTCTTAGCCCAGTGGACTTCCCCGTTCATCAAGCTTAAATAAATAAATAAAGAGCTTTTCGCCTAGTTAGGTTACTAAACTTCTTCAGATAAATTTCTCAGTGTCAACTGTTGCTTAAATCATAAAACCAGTAAAACATTTGGCTCATTTCAATTAAGTCAGAACCATCTGATGTAATGAATTAACCCCTCACATACCCTTCAGTACAACATACTTGGAATGGAACTACATAAGGACATAAATAGTGTATATAAAAGTACAATATCTAATTTGCCATCTTATAATTAATACAAATAACGAGAAAACTATATTTAAAAGGTTAAAAAAAATCTAACTGAATGTCAAATGTTCACCTTAACAAACTTTTTAATTTTAAAATACATGCTATGGAACAAGTTTTGTTTACTGATGGGGGGGAGGGGGCAGAGGGGTGAAATTTTCACTGAATCTGTCAGCCAGCAAGTTTACTATATCTACGGCATTTGTATATGTGGGGTCCATGACCACCAGTTTTGAACAGATCTGGGTGCTACCTTTGAGATTACGGACATATATGAAGAAGGCCTTATCATTGTCTCTAGTAGATGTGGCCAATTTGGACTCGAAGTTTGCTTTGGAGGATTTCACTAGTGCTCTTATTTGCTTGTTTCTGCTAAGGAGAGATTGCTTCCAATAGGCACCTGCTCCTTCTTGGTCCTGGACAGCAATTTCTTTTCTTTTGTTATAAGATTATTTATTGCAGATGTCCACCAGACAGGTTTACTCATCCTTGCGGAGGATGATTTAGACCTGTTAGGTATTCCTGATTCCATGCATCTATATAAATGTTCATATAGTAATTTGTTATAGTTTTGGACACTGGTGCCAATTCCTAGAGAGAGGGAGGTGACTGCGAAGCTGCTTATACCATCCCTCAGGAGGCTGTAATCAACTTTGGAGAAGTTTTTTTTGATTGGCCCTAGCTAGAGGGGGGTTAGGGGAGACGGTGACTTTGAACGTGACCACTCTATGGTCTGATCTTGTAAGGCAGGATGATACTGCAGGGATGCTGCAGTGGTTACTCATGTTGGTTAATACTAAGTTCAAGATATTATCACCTCTTGTGGAGGTATCAACTAGCTGTTCGAAAGCATTTGCATTGACAAAATCGAGAGATTTCTGGGCATTTGTGTTCTGGCAAGAGTAGTTCTTCCAGTCTATGTTTGGGTAGTTAAAGTCACCCAGGATCAGGGTAAAGGGTTGAATCTTGATAGATCTGAAGAGGTCTAGATAGGCATTTTGGGCATCTTAGGTCAGATTTGGGGGCCGGTAGCTAGCTATGATTTGTATAGGGGTCTTCTCAATAGTTAACTGCACCTGGAGTGTCTCCTGTGCATCATACTGTTTGACCAGCCTGGAGGTGTGTATGTGTTTAATATATATTGAAAGTCCACCTCCTTTGGCTTTACTACCCACAGTTTGAGGTCTAAATGTATGATAGGATGAGTAACCAGGTAAGGCTGGGGTGCTCTCCACAGCTTTGAACCAGGTTTCTATGACTGCACAGATGTCAGCATTTTCCAGGGTTAGGAATGATTGCAATGAGTGCAGTTTCATGTTTAGACTCCTAGCGTTTAGCAGCATGACCTTTAATTTGGGTTTTGTTTAAATTTTTATGTTGGTAGTTTTAACCTCATCAGTTTCCTTAGAAAAGGCACTATGGGGGAGGCAAGAGCCTTTGCCAGAATCCTGAAGCCCAGGTGAGACAGATGCAGGCCATCTCTGGCAAAGCATCATGGTCTGTCAATCATATCTTCCCAGGCTTTCAGGTACTGGATCCCCCTGGAATGACACCAGAAACTAAGCCAATTGTTACAGTCAATCATTTTCTTTGTATTCAGGCATCATTCTCGGTGACGGTAGAATGCTGCTTAAAGCTAGGGACATACCTGCCTGGGACACATATTCACTGAGTTCAATCATGTCTCTCTTCATGTAGTCCAGGGAGGTACGTCTCAAGTCATTCACAACAGCGTGGACTATGACAGAGTCAACAGTACCTGTTGTTGAGAGACATGAGTGGGTGTGTGATATGGTGGATTCTGGCCCCTGACAGACAACTAACTGTGACTTTCTCCTCATCCAGCCTGATGAGAGGCACATCTTTGTGTCTCACAATGGAGTCACCTATGACTAATATGTTGGGTTTATGGTTAAGCCTTAGTGGTTGTGAGCCACATGTGTGTGAACTATGTGTAGTATGTGGTGTGGAGGGCTGTGAAGATCACGTGTGTTTTTGCCTCGGAGGTCTCCTTTGTTTGTGTATGTTTTTGTTGAGGACCTCCACATAAGTGGTTGTGTGTTTTGTAGGTGTGGGTGGTGTTTGAGGTGTAGTGATTGTGTTGAAAGCCTTCTCAGTGACAGATATATTGGCTTGTGAGGGAGAGAGAGCATGGACTCTAGGTTCCTAATGTAATTGCATCTCCTACAAATTGTGTTTCTAGGTGGTGGTAGTAGGTGGTTGTCTGTGTACATAAGGCATTTGCTACACTGTTTGAGGATGCCCATATCATCCATATTTGTCAGAATCTGAGAGAGAAGGCCAGGGAGAGCTAAGGGGTGAGCCTAAAGCCCAAGCGCTTAAACCGAAACTAAGAGGCTTAGAATAACAGTTACAATTTAAGCAGGCTAAAAACAAGCAGTAACAAATACAACAGAAAAGATGCAATTGAGCACTTTAGAGAACAAGTAGCAGAAAAAGCAAAATGAAATAAGAGAGCAGAAGGAGGAAACACAGATACAGTAAAAGCAGCTGAATAAAGGGGGGGGGGGGTTGGTCTTGAAAGGCAAATACAAAATAGGTAGAAATTAGTGATGTGTTCAGCATTTTTTTTATTTTTATATTTTTGATTAAATACTGACATGAATGTGTATCATAAAAGTTCAAGGTTTAATTGAACATGACCAATAATTTCACAGAAAATTAATTAAACGCTGCAGCATTCACCTGCGGAAAATATCAGGGTAATGGACATTTAGTTTATGAGAATTATTTAATGTTTAAAGTTCATGCAATCTGTACTGCCTTAGGAGCTCATCTACAAGCATGGCTAAATAACACAGCAGCTATGGACAGAAGACTGCTTGGTGAAGTAACTTATTTTCTTCATCACCACTGGCTTTGCATGCCGCCTTACAGCTGCATACATTTGCACGTAATTTGTCCATGTTTCTGTCACTCACAGTAATTGTTTGAATACAGTGGTATGTTATAATAACATGACATACTGGATTAATCTCAACGTGCAGATCCCGTTGCACAAACACTGTGCTGTCATGTTTATCTCATCCATTCATAGACCCCCTCTTTTTCCCGTTTTTGCACATGGGGTGGGGTGTCATATCAACAGTGAAAAGGATCTTGAACCAATATTCACACTGCAGGGTGGCTTGCCTTGCCTCTATCATGTTTGTCTCATGGCCTGGGATATTTAGTAGGGGAGAGAAGTGGATGAACAAAGACTCAGGTAAGGGAAAATAAGCATTGTAAAATGGCTACTTTACTAGCAGGTAAATGTACGTAATACTTAAGATGGACAGGGATCGATATGAAAAAAGTAAAAAAAAAAAAAAAGAATACATTGCGTCAAAAGAAAACTAATTAACATACATTTAACTGATGTCTCATTGACACACATTTTTGTCAAATTTTACAAACCTAACATGAGACTCATATGATGTTTTGATAAATATGTGGGTATAGGGGAGCTTTGGGGTATACATGGCCTGCTCCCCATTTCATCAAGGCTTGGAAATCATTTTATTTTTTGTAAATTAAGAAATTTGGTAGAGTGATTCATTACTGAAATGTTTCCTATTTAAAGAAACTTTCTTGCAGTAGGATTCCTTGTGAATTAACTCATACTGGACAATTTTGTTTATGGGAACAAGATCATATGAGCAATGAGCAGTCTATCAGATGTGACTATTAGGCTGGAATAATAATAAATGCATTTAATTATGTTTAGAAAACATTATCTCTTCTGTTCTCCACGACTGGCAGGATGATTTGAAAATAAGAAAGGAGTTTGTACAAGTGGTGTTTCCTGTTCCTGCTTACTAATTTTACGATAACAAAATACTGAAATGGCTGTGACCAGAGAAGAGTGGAAAGAAAACCTGCGAGTTAATTCAAGATCTCAAAATAAGAGAAATGCAATTTGAAAGCACGTGCAGGTTCCTTCTCTCGCTGTCAGTGCTCAGTGTGGAGTCTGCATGCTCTCCTTCGATTTGCATGAGATCTTTGCATGACACTTTTGCTTACAGAAGCCCTGAAGTCAGGATCTCTTGTACCATTACAAATTAAACAGTCACACAAACACCCAAACAAAATCTCTTGTATCTTTTCAAATTAAACAGTAGCACAAATACAGGATGGCAGAAAGCAAGGAAAATGGTCACAAGACTTAATAGCCTTGAACATCCTAGGATTCTTGTGATGTGATCATTTCCTCTGGCTAGTCAACTTTTCTCTCATATCTCAGGAAATGCATTTGCTTGATATACCATTCATAAATAAATAAATAGCCCTCAGATTTGAATTCCTTAGCTGCCTTGGGCGGCTCAGTTAGCTATATGCAGTTAACAAAATAACATAAATGAAAAAAATACAAATAATTTCAACGCAATCCACGAATACCAAAACTGCAGGTGTGTGTGTGTGTGTGTGTGTGTGTGTGTATGTGTGTGTGTGTGTGTGTGTGTGTGTGTGTGTGTGTGTGTGTGTGTGTGTGTGTTAGTGCATACATGTATGTCTGCTTGTGTGTGAGTATATATATATATATATATATATATATATATATGTGTGTGTGCATATGAATGAATGAATGTGTATGTCTATGTGGGTTTTTGTGCATGCATGCATGTGTGTGTGTGTGTGTGTGTGTGTGTGCGTCTGTGTGTCTGTGTGTGCAAGTTTGAATGTGTGTGTGTGTGTTAGTGCGTACATGTATGTCCGCTTGTGTGTATGAGTATATATATATGTGTGTGTGTGTGTGTGTGTGTGTGTGTGTGTGTGTGTGTGTGTGTGTGTGTGTGTGTGTGTGCATATGAATGAGTGAATGTCTATGTCTGTATGTGGGTTTTTGTGCGTGCGTGTGTGTGTATGTGTGTGTGTGTGTGTGTGTGTGTGTGTGTGTGTGTGTGTGTGTGTGTGTGTGTGTGTGTGTGTGTGTGTGTGTGTGTGTGTGTGTGTGTGTGTGTGGTATGTATACAAAATAGCGAGAACCTGAAACATGTTCATTTTCATAGGTTCACAGGTAGGTACTAGGCTATTGGCCTAGGGCCTATATAAGCCTAGCCAAAAAGGTACCCTTGCTTTCGCCACCCAAGAAAATTATTTTCCTGTGCCACTATCGAGAAGAGCCACAGAAGTGATCCCCAGAGTGAATATCTTATATCCCATCCAATCATCAAGATTTTTCTTGAGTACTAATGAGGAACTTTGTTTGACATAGATAGGTAGTCTGTTCCAGAGTATGGGAAGTCTCTGGAACAGTAATCTATTGCTCCAGCATGTCCTGTTTATTGTGGTGAGAAGGTTTAGGTCCCTAGAGCATGTGGCTCAGAGGGATTGGGATTTCTTTAAGTGGAGCATGTCCAACAGCTCTGGGTTTGACATAGCTTTGTATGTTAGGCAGAGATCGCCTCTGAGTAGGCGATATGCGACGGAGTAAAGCTGGAGTTTTTTGAGACGGTCATGAGGGCATCTGTTTGAGGCCAGTAATCCTCTTTGTGTGGTATTTCTGTGGCCTTTCCAGTTGTTGTAGATGTCTTGTGAGGTACATACCAAAAGGGGCATTGTACTCTATAATGGGTCTAATGAGTGACGAGTAGAGGGGAACAATGACCTCTTTTTCCTGGATGAGAAACCTTTTGTGATGAGGTGTGCCATGTAGAAGGGTTTCCTGACTACTGTGGCGATGTGATTGTCAGGGTCTATATTATAAGCACGAACGTTTACTTACCCAAATACCT
Organism: Protopterus annectens; assembly: GCF_019279795.1. Lineage (NCBI taxonomy): Eukaryota > Metazoa > Chordata > Ceratodontiformes > Protopteridae > Protopterus > Protopterus annectens. Next base: position 1,075,471,149 of record NC_056748.1, read on the forward strand.
AAACCCCAACACATATTTTTATTTATTTATTTTATTTATTTTACATTTGTTGACCGGGCTAGTCTAACTGGATATATGTCCATTTTCAGTAGAGAAACGGGGAGAAAAGCTGCATATAAAAGACACTAACAAACAGAACATTTAACTACAGTTACAGATTATTTGTCAGACAAAACAGGTGTTACATGGTAACTTTAGCATGCATGATAGGTAAAAATAGAACAAATAAGATGAATTCCCCCCATCCTTTGGATGAAAATTTTTTTTTTTTCCTAAACCAAACACTGCAAGAAGAAAAAAAGTATTCAGAAGAATGTAGGGGATTCTCAAATCAAAGTTATGAGTAATGCACAGGAGAACAGACTAGTTATAAACAGAATAGGGCAAATTAGTTGAGGGGCAGTAGCTCATAAATAAGACAGAGATATGTCCATACAGTTTTTCCTGGGTACAATACATCCAACTTAGAATGCAGGGGTCTTAAAGTGGTTATAAAGTGATTAGTAAATGGTGCTATAGCCTAGGATACCAGGAGGAGAAAAATTCTTAGTCAGGGTTAGTACAGAGACATAGCCAGTGGGTTGTAAGGTATACTTTGAGTTTCTTTTTGAATAGTGCAGTTGAAGAAAGAGATGTGAGTTCACTAGGAAGTAGGTTCCAGGTTTTACCCACAGTGTTAGAGAAAAGGGAATCTCCTGCTTTATTGTTGTTTTTTTTCTAGATACCAGTAGTTTATTTGCCGAGCGGAGGTTTGTAAGATTTTTATATGGGCTGATTAAACTTGTGAGAATTGGTGCGTTACCTGGTTGATAATAATCAGTTGGTGAAATACAATTTGATTATGCAGTTCCAGCCAGCCCAGTTGATTTAGATTTTGGCAATGGTGGGTTCTGAAAGGGGAGCTGGTAGCAATTCTGGCAATATTATTGTAGGAGATTACCAGCTTGTTAAGGTTGCTTTTAGACAGATTTGTATATATAGGAGAGGCATAAAAGAGAGTTGAGATAAGGTGGGTGTAGGCAGTAGTAGTTCTAGCAATGGGAGTAAGGAAGGGGTTAATTTATACAGGGAGCCTAGTTTTTGGTTAACTGATTTTATGTGGTGTTGACATGAGTATCATACTTAAGGTTGTGGTCAATAGTTACTCCTAAGAGTTTAGTAGTAGTATCAGGAGATATAACTGTACCATTTTTAGATTTAATAGTGAAGGCAAATGGGGTGGACTTTTGTGTGGGAGTAAACAGCAGTAGTTTAGTCTTTTTAAGGTTAAGGAGGAGACAATGCTGTAAAAAAGTTCTTCTACTAGCTCAAAGGCATTTTGGGTGAGGGACTGCAGTTCAGAAGCCCCTGTAGCTGAGGATATTAATGTGGAGGAGTATGCGTATTGAATGGATATAGCTTGGGGGATACTAATAGATAGATCTTTTATAAAGATTGAGAATAGAAGAGGGCCCAAAATAGAACCTTGGAGTACACTAAGGGAGACAGGAAGGTGGGACGATAGAGTGTTATCCCAAAGCACTGCCTGTTGCCTGTTATCTAAGTAGGACTTGAACCACTGTAGTGCTTGAGTATCAAGTGAGAGGGACTTAAGAAAATTCAACAGTAGTTGATGGTTAACCATGTCAAATGCTTTTGAAAGATCATTGAAGATAGCAGAGGACAGGGTGTTATTGTTACGGTTTTTGTTAATGTGGTCAGTAAATGATAGGAGGGCAGTAGTGGTGCTATGGAAAGGTCAAAAGCCATGCTGAGAGGTAGCTAATAGGCTATTTTGGAGAAGGTGGTCTAATAGTTGACGGTGGATGCATTTTTCCATGATTTTAGCTATGGGAGAGAGTAGGGCAATTGGACGAAAGTTAGATAGTTCAGTTGAGTTGCCGACTTTGTGTAGGGGTATTATATTTGAGACTTTCCAGATGGATGGGATGGTACCTTCTGTTATGGTTTTATTTATTAGGATAGAGATAGGGTAAGCAATAACTTTAGCTGCTATTTGAAGATATTTAGCAGGTAAGCGGTCAGTAGAGGGGGTAGAGGGTTTGAGTTTTTGAAGGAGGGTACAGATGAGGGATGTAAGCACAGGTTAGAGTTGGAAGGTAGGTGGTGAGTTAGTTGACGAAGAGGGCAAATAAGAGGATACAGGGGGTAGTGAGTTAGCAAGTTACTGGATGGCTTCAGTAAAGAAGATATTAAAGGTATCAGCAATTTGTTTGGGAGTCTCTTCCAGCTGGGGTTGGTGTCTTAGCGTTGCCTGGATGAAGGAGTCTATTGATACCTGACCAGAATTTCTGTGGACTTTGTTGATTGGTTTGTTGAAGTTGAAAGTAGTAGTTTTTTTTTTTGTCTAATAGTAGCGATGCTTTAGTAGAATTTCTAAGCTGTTTAAATTTTAAATGATCAGATGGGTCTTTAGAAGTATGCCATTTGGCCCAAAGTTTGTTTCTTAGCAGAAATTTTTGTTTAGTTTCCTTTGTAAGCCATGGTGCAGTTTTTGGTGCTACTCCTACAGGTACAAGAAGGGGCATAGTAGTCTAGGATTTCAAGGAACTTTGTAAGCCATGGTGCAGTTTTGGTGCTATTCCTAAAGGTACAAGAAGGGGCATGGTAGTCTAGGATTTCAAGGAACTTAGAACTGAAGTATACCACTGCTTCCTCTAGTTGGAGGTGTTTTAAGGGTGAAGTATGCCACTGCTTCCTCTAGTTGGAGGTGTTTTAAGGGTGAAGTATGCCACTGCTTCCTCTAGTTGGAGGTGTTTGAAGGTTGAAGTATGTCACTGCTTCCTCTAGTTGGAGGTGTTTGAAGGTTGAAGTATGCCACTGCTTCCTCTAGTTGGAGGTGTTTGAAGGTTGAAGTATGCCACTGCTTCCGCTAGTTGGAAGTGCTTTAAGGTTGAAGTATGCCACTGCTTCCTCTAGTTGGAGGTGTTTCAAGGTTGAAGTATGCCACTGCTTCCGCTAGTTGGAAGTGCTTTAAGGTTGAAGTATGCCACTGCTTCCTCTAGTTGGAGGTGTTTTAAGGTTGAAGTATGCCACTGCTTCCTCTAGTTGGAGGTGTTTTAAGGTTGAAGTATGCCACTGCTTCCTCTAGTTGGAGGTGTTTCAAGGTTGAAGTATGCCACTGCTTCCTCTAGTTGGAGGTGTTTTAAGGTTGAAGTATGCCACTGCTTCCTCTAGTTGGAGGTGTTTTAAGGTTGAAGTATGCCACTGCTTCCTCTAGTTGGAGGTGTTTTAAGGTTGAAGTATGCCACTGCTTCCTCTAGTTGGAGGTGTTTTAAGGTTGAAGTATGCCACTGCTTCCTCTAGTTGGAGGTGTTTTAAGGTTGAAGTATGCCACTGCTTCCTCTAGTTGGAGGTGTTTTAAGGTTGAAGTATGCCACTGCTTCCTCTAGTTGGAGGTGTTTGAAGGTTGAAGTATGCCACTGCTTCCTCTAGTTGGAGGTGTTTGAAGGTTGAAGTATGCCACTGCTTCCTCTAGTTGGAGGTGTTTTAAGGTTGAAGTATGCCACTGCTTCCTCTAGTTGGAGGTGTTTTAAGGTTGAAGTATGCCACTGCTTCCTCTAGTTGGAGGTGTTTTAAGGTTGAAGTATACCACTGCTTCCTCTAGTTGGAGGTGTTTGAAGGTTGAAGTATACCACTGCTTCCGCTAGTTGGAAGTGCTTTAAGGTTGAAGTATGCCACTGCTTCCTCTAGTTGGATGTGTTTTAAGGTTGAAGTATGTCACTGCTTCCTCTAGTTGGAGGTGCTTTAAGGTTGAAGTATGCCACTGCTTCCTCTAGTTGGAGGTGTTTGAAGGTTGAAGTATACCACTGCTTCCGCTAGTTGGAAGTGCTTTAAGGTTGAAGTATGCCACTGCTTCCTCTAGTTGGATGTGTTTTAAGGTTGAAGTATGTCACTGCTTCCTCTAGTTGGAGGTGTTTTAAGGTTGAAGTATGCCACTGCTTCCTCTAGTTGGAGGTATTTTAAGGTTGAAGTATGTCACTGCTTCCTCTAGTTGGAGGTGTTTGAAGGTTGAAGTATGTCACTGCTTCCTCTAGTTGGAGCTGTTTTAAGGTTGAAGTATGCCGCTGCTTCCTCTAGTTGGAGGTGTTTTAAGGTTGAAGTATGTCACTGCTTCCTCTAGTTGGAGGTGTTTGAAGGTTGAAGTATGCCACTGCTTCCTCTAGTTGGAGGTGTTTTAAGGTTGAAGTATGCCACTGCTTCCTCTAGTTGGAGGTGTTTTAAGGTTGAAGTATGCCACTGCTTCCTCTAGTTGGAGGTGTTTTAAGGTTGAAGTATGTCACTGCTTCCTCTAGTTGGAGCTGTTTTAAGGTTGAAGTATACCACTGCTTCCTCTAGTTGGAGGTGTTTTAAGGTTGAAGTATGCCACTGCTTCCTCTAGTTGGAGCTGTTTTAAGGTTGAAGTATGTCACTGCTTCCTCTAGTTGGAGCTGTTTTAAGGTTGAAGTATGTCACTGCTTCCTCTAGTTGGAGGTGCTTTAAGGTTGAAGTATTCCACTGCTTCCTCTAGTTGGAGGTGTTTTAAGGTTGAAGTATTCCACTGCTTCCTCTAGTTGGAGCTGTTTTAAGGTTGAAGTATGTCACTGCTCCCTCTAGTTGGTGTTGCTTTAAGGTTGAAGTATTCCACTGCTTCCTCTAGTTGGAGGTGTTTTAAGGTTGAAGTATGCCACTGCTTCCTCTAGTTGGAGGTGTTTTAAGGGTGACCAGTTGCAAACTCTCTGTTCATTTTGGAAGTGTTCAGGGTTAAACTGTTTATTGGTGTGAGTAGTTCTATAAGTTGAAAGGCAGGGAATATTACTCTTTTGTCGAATTATATAAGTTAGTGAGTGATCACTAATGTCATCTGGCATGATGCCTGATGTATATGTTGGGGACTGAGTATTTATTAGAATCCAATCTAGGGTGGTTTCTTTGTTGGTAGGTTTATGGATACGAGTGGGTGAGATGATAGTTTGGGCGAAGCCATGTAGGTTTATGTGGTTGGTTAGGTTCTTGGAATTTCAGGTATTCCAGTCTATATTAAAGTTGCCTAGCAGAATGGTTTCTTGTGGAAAGCCAGCTAAGGATATTTTCTCTGGAGGTGATGTTATTACCTGGAGGAAGATATGAACATATAATGTTGATGGCCTTACAAGTATTTAGTTGTAGCTTAGTGATAAGAATTTCAGTATTGGTATTGGATGGTGGGTAAGTATCCAGTAGTGTAAATTGAAGCCCTGCTTTGTATATTAAGGCTACACCCCCCCTCCTTTTTTGATAAGGTGATCCACTCTTAAAATACTATATCCTGTGGGGGTGATTTCACAGTCTTGGGTTGTTGGTTTTAACCTTGTTTCGGTAAGGCATAGAATGTCAAAGTTATGTTCATCCAGTAGGGCATGAAGGTGAGTCACTTTATTATTAACACTTCGTATGTTCAAGTGAGCTATGAAGAGGGAGTTAGGAGGATTTGTAGGGGTTGAGAAAGGAAGAGGGAGAAGGTCTAAGTGAGTTACCAGGCCTATTACTGGTAGGGCCAGGGTTTGGATGAATGTCACCATCCAGTAGGAGGTGTAGGTATGGCTTATTTGTGTTAATTAGAGAAAGATTTAGTATGTTATGTGTTTTCTTGACATGGTAGTGTTTATAGGCAGAATAGATGACTCTATGATACTTAGGGAGGAGATAGTTGGTTGTAGATGTTATGTTGATGTGTTCGAGGGTGGCTGACAAAGCTGGTAGGGATGTTTGTTTAATGGGCTGGTGGAAATTAAAGTAGCTAAGATGTTCTTAGGCAGTTAGGATATAGGGAAGGGAAAGGATAGGAAGAACTGAGAACAGGAGTAGGGGTTTGAGGTGAGTTGACATGGGTGGAGTAGGCATTGTGCCGAAGAAGTTGAAGATGGAAAGTGAACAGGTAAGGTATTTAATGAAGTCAGAGGTGTGATATAGTATGATGGAATTCCTTTAATGGCTTAAAGGATGGGATTGGATAATGGGGAAGTGGGAGTGGCTAGAGAGGTATAAGGCTAGATGCACTGGGGGTGGGTGAGAATTGGGGGCAGGTTAGGGAGCGGAGTGAGCCCACAGGGCGAACTGAGTGGGTAGAGCAAGAAGAAAAGGAAGCAGGCAGGTAGTGAGAAAAACAATCAGAGACAGTGGAAGGTAGGTTCAAAGTGGGGTATACAAGAAGGTAAAGGACTTAACAGAGATGAAGAGGCTGAGATGAATAAAAAGTAACAGAAAGAATGTGGATGGGTAAAGGTGGAATAAGATACAGGTACGTACCTGGTTAAAACCTAGTTTCTAAGAAACAGTAGGGCTGCTAGGTAGTGGCGGTCCTATGCTGCCTGATAGTGGTTAATCCCTATGATAGAGTGAGGGGAGAAACATGAGAGCTGTAGTGGAGAGGAGTGAATAAAAAGAATGGCAAAGAGAGCTTTGAGGCTAGGATGCTGATAGCTATAGGGGATACATAGTGGTAGACTATGGCTGTTGGTTGTCCTGGCAGGGAGTGCACACTATAACCAAAATTCAGGAAATAGTTACAAAATTATAGGAGGTGAGACACAGGTTACACATACATTGCTGTCCTATTCTTGACTGCTTGGGTCAGAACAGCACAGGGGAGATATAGGTTCTTTCCTGCTCTGGGATGAGTGGGTAGACACTGTTTTTAAACTCTGGTAGATCCTCTAGAGCTTGGGAAACCAGATGGAGACAATGACTGGGAGGTTTATACTGGCTGGACAGTGTCTAGCATAAAGTAAAAATACAGAGAGAGAGAAGAGTGTTAAAGGAAATGCAATGCAGACACACACATATAGAAACATCCAACAGTTTAACATACACAGCTATAATTAATGCAGGCTAAAATTTATACAAGAATTGCAGGACAAAATGCCTAAGAGACATAAAAAGAAGAGAAACAAGTCTAATTCAGTTCCCAGACCCAGTACCCTGACCCAGTACCCTGCATAGTGTATAATCAATGGCAGATAACTGTAGACAGTAACCCTCAGTTATGAGACAATAAAAGTTGTGAAAATAAACAGGCTAATTCCCTTATTTTAGCAAAACACTAATATAAAAAGCATTTAAACAGTGCTAATCGCAGAACACACTAAACACTAATGTGAGTAAATGGTTGACAGATCTACAGCTTGATGCCGCAGGTTAACGTATCTTGAGGGTTTTAAAAGCAAGGAAGTATATCTCCTAGCTGATCATCTGCAGGTACAGACAAAATGGTAAGGAATGTGTGCCTTCGCAGTGCCTGTTCCACGAACCGCAAATACACCAAACACCCTAAACCGTTAAATTCAAAAACTCATACCATCATAGTTGTCCCGCCTTACCACCCACTACATACTACCTACACAAACAAACTAAATAAACCATTTACATACATTGACCAAAACCCTACTTCTAACCCTAAATTAAACCCTACTTCTAACCGTACACTAAATCTTGCATATACCACCATGTATGCACTTAACTTAACCCGCACCCTAAGCCTAAGGTCCATAACTATTGCACACTTACCTTAAAAAGCTATACCCAAACAAACTAAATAATCCACACACATACAGTTAACAATACCCTACTTCTAACCCTACACTAAATATAGCATACATTGCCATCGATGCACTTAACTTAACCCGCACCCTAACCCTAAGGTCCGTAACCTTCGCCACCTCTACTCCTTGCATCCTCACCATTCCTCTATCCTTCCTCTCATTCGCACACCTATATTCTGCCTTAGTCCTGCTGACCTTCATTCTCTTCTCTCTAGAGCATATCTCCATCTTTCTATGGTCTCCTCCACCTGTTCCCTACTCTCACTACAGATCACAATGTCATCTGCAAACATCATAGTCCATAGGGACTCCTGTCTGATCTCATCTGTCAACCTGTCCATCACCATTGCAAATAAGAAAGGGCTCAGAGCTAATCCTTGATGTAACCCCACCTCCACCTTAAACACATACGTCACTCCCACCGCAGATCTCACTGCTGTCACACTATCCTCGTACATATCCTGTACCACTCTTACATACTTCTCTGACACTCCTGACTTCCTCATACAATACCACAACTCCTCTCTATGCACCCTGTCATATGCTTTCTCCAAGTCTACAAAAACACAATGCAACTCCTTCTGACATTCTCTGTACTTCTCCATCAACCCTCTTAGAGCAAACATCCCATCTGTAGTGCTCTTTCCCAGCATGAAACCATACCGCTGATCACTAATCATCATGTCCCTTCTTAACCTAGCTTCCACTACTCTTTCCCATAACTTCATGCTGTGACTAATCAATTTAATCCCTCTGTAGTTACTACAGCTCTGCACATCACCCTTATTCTTAAAAATTGGTACCAAAACACTTTTTCTCCATTCCTCAGGCATCCTCTCACTTTCTAAGATTTCATTAAACAATCTGGTTAAAAACTCCACTGCCATTTCACCTAAACACCTCCATGCTTCCACAGGTATGTCATCTGGGCCAACAGCCTTTCCATTCTTCATTCTCTTCATAGCTATCCTTACTTCCTCCTTGCTAATCCATTGTACTTCATGATTCACTATCTCTACATCATCCAACCTTCTCTCGCTCTCATTCTCTTCATTCATCAACCCCTCAGAGTACTCTTTCCATCTCCTCAACACACTCTCCACGCTTGTATGTTTCCCTCATTATCCTTTATCACCTTTACCTGCTGCACATCTTTCCTAGCTCGGTCCCTCTGTCTAGCCAATTAGTACAGGTCCTTTTCTCCCTCCTTAGTGTCCAACCTTTCATACAACTCTTCATATGCCTTATCCTTAGTCTTCACCACCTCTCTCTTTGCCATGCACCTCATCTCCTTATACTCCTGTCTACTTTCTTCATCTCTCTGACAATCCCACTTCTTCTTTGCCAACCTCTTTGCCTGTATACTCTCCTGTACTTCCTCATTCCACCACCATGTCTCCTTGTCATCCTTCCCCTGTCCAGATGTGATACCAAGCACCTTTCTAGCAATCTCCCTTACTAGCTCTACTGTAGTTACCCAGCCATTTGGTAACTCTTCACTGCCACCCAGTGCCTGCCTTAACTCATCCCTGAATTCCACCTCACAATTACCCTTATTCAATTTCCACCATTTGATCCTTGGTGCTGCCCTCACACTCCTCCTCCTCTTTTTGATCACCAACGTCATCCTACAAGCATGAAACATCAAACTTTCAAAATGAAATTACCCTTCCTAATGTAGTTCTCAGAATAAATGAACATAAGTCAAAATACCCAGATTGTGTGCAAATTTTCCAGTATTGACAGGAAGCCATGTAACGATTAGCTGCTTGCTGTTTCTTGCTCACTATCCTGGATTTTTAGGATTAATGAGATTTTTGTAAAGCAACATGGAATAATTTAATGTGCTGTGACTGTTTTTTTTTGTAGAACACATGACATTCCATCAACTTTTACTGCATTCAGACATCTGTCTTGTACACATAAGTGACTATATCTGTTTTGTGGATGTAGCAGTTGTCTGAATGAAAGTAACTGACCCTTTTGTCATTTGCTCAGTTTTAAATAGTCATCTTTCAATAAGGTATGGTATAAAATGCAAAACAGAACATCCAGACCTACAGAGCTCCAGGGATCTGGTGGCCCCCTTACCCCAAGGCTGTATAAGTGGATTTTGACTTAGACTTAGTGGCTTCTCCCCTGAATGATACCAAGTCTAAAACCAGCCCTACCCAGAGATGTGCACAGAGAGCTACCGTGGTTTGTGTGGTAGGCTGGGGATTTTGTTATTTCTTTAATTGTCTTTTCATATATCAGAGGGGTGCCCTATAGTTTCTTTTGGGCTGGAGGAAGTGCAATAATCATTTCTTTAACGTTATTTTTGTACACAGAGGGCTGCTATTGCTTGCATAGGAGTAACCAGTTGGAATCATCACCGCAATCATTATTTTTCCTCACTTTTCTTACAATCAAATATCATATGTATATAGATGTGCATATCTTTGCAGGAGAATAAGAAGGCATGTCATTTATGTATGCCTGACTGCAGCAGATTGAAATATGTTACATCCTATTTGTTTTTTTTCAGTTTTATCTGACATCAACAGTTACAGAGATGCTGGCTAGTTTTTGCTGTTTTGGGGAGTAGGGTTGAGGAGACATAATGTATATATTTATATGTTTGTATGTATAACATCAGTGGCTTGAAATATATGTGTGGCCATTTGTGCCTTCACTTTCATCCCAGTCTAACATGGGGGGGTATACAGATGTTGACTATCATTTTGGGGGGGGGGTATGGAGGCAAGTTCTATCACAATAATGATTTAGGCTATCATTGTATGGACATATTCTTTAAAAAGTTTTAAATGTGTCTGAGAACATCCAGAATCTCCCTGGCATCTGGGAACCTATCTGACCCAACACCCTCACTCAGCTTATTTCAGTTATTTCTGCCACAGTTACAACAGTGCAGTCCTAATCAGTTATGGAATGCTGAAAGGATGCTGGAAATCAAGATTATTAATCAGGCAATAATTAGATGGAAACTGTGTTTAAACATCTCCAAAATGTACCTCACAGCATATACAACCCACATAAAAAGGTTGTTTAAAAGTCTCTGAAATTTACCTCACAGCATAACCCAATGGCTTCTTGGGGCCTAGTGGCCCCCAGATCAACAGCTGAATTCAGATAACTCTTCCACAATTAATATGTTACACTCCTGGACAGAGTTGATCAAAAGGATGCTGCAATAATAAAGCTGAGGAGTAACAGTGAATGTATTTTATTACTCAGGAGTTTTTCTCTGCCTAGACCCCTGGCATAATTCATTATTTATGTTCTCCACTGTTATCAGATTGCAGTTTTACCTACTTAGAAATGAATGACTGAATACACACACGCAGGAAAAAAAGATGAACAGTAAGAGAAGCTATGAGAAAAAGAAGAAACAAGTCATGTGGATAGTATGGATAGGCCAGGTTAGGGGTGGCAGGGAAGAGGTATGTATTGTGCATTGGATGGAAAGCAGTGGTCAGCAGGGTGGGGGTGATGTGGAGCCATTTGCCTAGGGTGCTAGTTTACCTAAGATCAATCCTTCCTGATAAAGCAATCCTCTGATGTCCTGCAGGCCTTTTCTGGAAAAAAATCCCTGCTGCTTGCCCAACTCTTCTTGGAGGTTAAGAAAGAATAAAAGGAGGTGCTCTATTATTTGGGGGTAAAAGACAACAATGAGGAAGACAAAGATCTGTGATCTGTGATCTGCATTTGTTTGCTGCAGAACAAGTTTTAAGCTGCTTCGAGTACTGAATGTAACACACTGATAACTCTTCAATGCTGCAGCATGGAATTTCTTCAGCTTCAGAATAAAAGACTGATGATTGTAATCGTTTAAAATCCATTGATATATCCAGAGCTACCTTCCAAATCATTTGACTTAAGTCTATAAATATAATTAGGAGAGCAAAATCAAGATCTAATATACATAAATAAATAAAATAAAATAAAAATAAATAAATATGTTTGCAAGCATGTAAAAGTAACACACTGGTGTGAGAAGAAGTCTGATGATAGGCTGAGTTTTACATCCTGCCAGGTGTAATTATATAATACTGATAGTACAGCTATATCTTTAAGGAAAGTTACCAGTATTTTGCTGTTTTCCACATGAACTTCTAATCACAAAAGTACAGTAAATGTTCTTGCTGAGTGCAGATCATGTATAATACCTTTCCACTTGTCCCCTTCGCTATGTGTGGCTTTATAATGCACAGATGCTACACAGTGCCAGAAGTGAATCTGCCACAAGTCATGTACTAATTATGGAACCTGATTACAATTATTTTGCACAGAGTTTATAGAATGCTTTACAGAATGGGTTGGAGTAAATGGTAACTCTGAATCGCCAATCCTGTATTCATACGTTTTCAGTATTGCTGTCACTACTTAGTGAACAATTAAAAAAAATCACCTTACTGCCTGCCTTTGAAGCAAGCCAACCTTTAAATATTTAAATCATAGCAATGAACTCTGAGAGGTCACACTGCAAACAATGGACACCACATAGTTAAAAGTACACTGAAAATATGCATAACAGCTCAAGCCACTAAATAAACCATCTGCTGTGATCATTCAAAGTTGAATAAAAATGTTTACTTGAAATAAATAACTTAAAGAATTTCCTCTATAATAAATAAATATATAAATGTATACAACTTATTTAACAAATTAAAAATAAATATTTAATCAAAAAGATACTTTCTTTTAACTAAGTAAACATCAACTGATTTAACTAAAGAGATAGGTTTCATGCCTTATGAATGGAGAATAGCAGTCATCATACTTCTACACAAAGGTGGGCCATGTCCAGACCCTGAAAACTACAGACTCATAAGTTTTACTGGTCTCATCTGCAAATCCATGGACAGAACTATCATAGAAATGATCAAGAATGACATAGGAAACCTCCGGACACTGGACGCAACCCAGTTTAGTTTCATCAAGGACAGGTCATTTCTTCTCAACCTGTTGAACTTTTTTTGAGGGGGTTACCAAGACAATGGAAGAGGGCAAAATGGTTCACACTGCCTACTTTGAACCGGATCACCCGGAGAAAACCACATGAATGCAGGGAGGACATGCAGACTCCACACACAAGGCACCCCAGCCGAGAACCGAACCAGGGAGCCTCTTGCTGTGAGATGACAATGCTACCGATGCACCACTGCGCCATCCGCATTGACGGACTGACTGACTATATCAGGATTTCCAAGAAGCATGAACCTAACAACAGTACACAGTTTGCGAAACAAGGATCAGTTTGTTTTAAAATGTCATACATTTTTCACAGTGGAAAATGCAATTATATATCATTTTGCAATGTTCTTTCACCTGTTCCTACTTACTGAAAACCTTATCTTTAAAAAGAAATTGCATTTTTGATACAACTTTAATACAGCTTAGTTCATTTCTCACACATTCCTTTCAAAGAGAAATAACATTTTTGAGTTTATTATTGGTTTTGACACACTCAGTGCAAGTAGAATCGTAAAATATCAAGAAATGATGTTGTGTGCAATGTTCCTTCGTGTTTCAGATATGGGCGTGTTTTAGGTGTTTAGCATTTCATTTACCAAAGGTTCCTTGAATTCATACATTCAAATGCAATGGAACAGCTAGTCACCTCTCCCACAAGGGGAGATAATATACTAGACCTGATCATCACAAACATAGGGACAAAGTGCTCCACACCGGAAGTATACCCCTCACTAGTGAGATCTGACCACAAACTAATCACCCTGGATAGACATATCCCACCTCCACCCCCAACACAAAAGACTACAGTGAAAAACTTCTCAAAAGCCGACTTTACACTTCTTAAGACTGAGATGGTATCCTTTAAGCCCACTGGGCCAGTGGAAACCACATCCCACAATGCCGAATCCTTCACAAATGCTTTCTACGGACATCTCCAAGAATGCATGGATCATGCAATCCCAAATAAAACCAAGACCCTCTCCACCAAGGGCAGGCATCCTGTCTGGTGGACCCCAGACATAAACAAATTGTATAACAAAAGAAGGAAGCTACTGCACGACAGAGCAAAATCCCATAAAGAGAAGGCATCTCTGATCAGCACTAGTAGAAAGCTACATTCTCTCATAAAAACATCCAAGGCCAACTTTGAGAGAAAAATCGCTATGGACACTAAAGATAACCACAAGGCCTTCTTCTGCTATGTTAGAAACCTGGGTGGAAACCCTCAGATATGCTCAGAGTTAGTTCACAATGACAAAAAATACACTGAACCCACAGATATTGCCAACATTCTGACAGACAGGTTCAGTGCAAATTTCGCCCCTCCCTCACCCCGAAAAGAAGAAATACTTATCCCAGCTGAATGTAACCTCCCTGTCATCTCAGATGTTCAGGTGAGAACTGCCCTCAGCAAAGCTAAAAACACAGCATCAATGGGACCTGAGGGTATCCCGGGTTGCGTGCTACGTGAACTCCAAGAGGAGCTAAACCCACACATAAAAATGCTATTTAAACTTAGCCTTACTACAGGATATGTACCTGAACACTGGCGTACAGCAACAGTGGTCCCACTCCACAAAGGAGGCACCTCTACAGACCCTGGTAACTACCACCCCATAAGCTTAACCAGCCTGGTCTGCAAAGCTATGGAAAGAATCATTATGGAACTCATAAACAGAGACATTGGGGACCTACAGACACTTGATCCCACCCAGTTTTGCTTTGTAAAGGGCAGATCCTGCCTTTTGAACCTGGTTGACTTTTTCAAAACAGTCACTAGAGCCATTGACGAGGGCAAAGCAGTCCATACAGCCTACCTGGACTTGGCTAAAGCTTTCGACACAATACCCCACTCAGGCATCATAGACAAGCTCAACAGCTTAAATGTAAATCCATATGTCACAAGATGGGTTGCAAACTGGCTAAAGGATAGAACCCATAAAGTCAAAATCACTGGAGCCATGTCAGACTCAAAGCCAGTCACAAGTGGTGTCCCACAGGGTTCTGTCCTGGGACCCCTCTTGTTCTGCATTTATTTCTCAGATGTGAAAGCAAACATGGGAGGGTTGTGGCTGACAAAGTTCGCAGATGACTGCAAGCTAGGCGCCATAGTCGATACACCAGCTGACACATACATCCTACAGAAAGGCCTCACTGAAACGGACAACTGGTGCCGGAGTCATGGCCTTAAACTAAATGCCAAAAAATGTATAGTCATCCCCTTTGGGAAAAACAAAGTACCCACAAATTATCACATAGACAGTAACCCACTGAGTACGGAAAAAGTAATCAGAGACCTGGGGACCCAAGTCGACAGCGACCTCTCATTTGACACCCACGTTGTCAAAGTGGTTAGAAAGACTTTGTACCTTACCCACCTTATCATGAAGGGGTTCACATCCAGATCAAAGGAGGTCATCGTGCCCCTGTACTCCTCCCTTATCAGGCCCATGATTGAGTACAATGCCCCATTTGGTATGTACCTCACCCGGCACTTGCAACAGCTGGAGAGACCCAAAAAGTACCTCACCAAGAGGATCAAGGGTCTCCAACATATGTCATATGCTGCCAGACTAAAGAAACTCCAGCTCTATTCAGTAGCATACCGCCTACTCAGAGGTGATCTGTGCCTGACGTACAAGGCCATGTCCAATCAGGAATTGATGGACATGCTCCACCTCAAAAAATCCAAATCCATCAGAACCACGAGAGCTAAAGATTTAAACCTCAGCATAAATATGAATAGGACATGCTGGAGGGACAGATTCATAACCCAGAGGCTTCCCATACTCTGGAACAGAATCCCAGTTCATGTTAGGCAGAGCCCCTCACTGACCCTCTTCAAGAGAAATCTTGACGAGTGGATGGGAGATCATAGGTTTACTCCGGGGGTCATCTCTGTGTCACTACTAGACAGAGGCACAGTAAACTAATTCTATTATGTGAGGGGGTCTTCACTGTGTCACTACTAGACAGAGGCACAGTATTCTAAATCTATTCTGTACACTTTTGTACCATTACATGGGGTGGCGAAAGCCACATCACGATGGCTAGGCTTATAAATGCCCCAGGGCAGATAGCCTAGTACTAAACTATGAAACTATGAAACTATGAGAAGAGAAGACCAATTGTCCTAGGAGAGAATATTCAACTTTATTGTGAGCGAAAGAAAAACATTTCCGTAAGTAAACTATTTTCACTATCAAATTAAAGCTGTGTGATTCCAGAGATACTTACGTGACTGAAGTGTGACACCAAATGAAAAACTGTGAGGTTGATATTTCCCTTATATGACATAGAACTGTATATGGAATCAGAAAAGCTCAAGGCAGAGGCAGCCTATGGAGAGATCCTGCCTTGATATTTGACAAGGCATTTGACTGTAGGACACACGTGCCTATGAAATAGAGTGGCACAATAAATGGGGAGGTAAACTTGAGAACTATGTGAAGCACAAAACAATGAAACATAATTATATTGGAATTAGTGGTGAATGCATAGTGTCAAAGATGGCATTTGGTAATAAAGTTGTCAGACACCACAAATGGTGGAAATAACATCGCTACAAGTATAAAAACCAAGCTGCAGACCCAAAGATTGAATTTTAGGCTATATGTGGGGGCCATTATCATTTTACAACAATGACTAAAAGAAAAAATGAAAGTGTAGAGTACAGCAAAACAGTGGCATGTATTAGACAACAGAAGATTTAGGATTCAGGATTTGCCCTGGCTGCTGTCTGCTCCCTCTCCTGGCGTCTGTCCCGTGTGGTACAAAGTTACCCTGCTCTACTTGTGCTTCCAGCACTAATCTGTAAGATGCTAAAGGACCCCCACCATTTATCAGCGACACACCTCACAGCCTATCTGTCCTACAATCCCTCTATTAAGGATACTAAAAGTATGTGTATTGAATAATTTCCGCCTGATTGTCTTTCTACTAGTGTACCACTGCTACAGGTGGTACAATACGTCTTGATCTATACCACTGCTACAGGTGGTACAATACGTCTTGATCTAGGGCAGCCAGCAGCCTCCAGCCCCTCTTCTTCTATACATTAATCTCTCTCTCTCCCCCATCCTCTATAGACACCTCCTTTTGACTAGCACCCACCTTTCCCTTGTTGTACTCCAACTGACTCCCTCTCTAATCAGCCTGCTATATTAGACCTGTCCACTAGGTGGCACCCTTTACCCAGCCACATCCCCTTCTTATCCTCTATTACATAGCTACTTACCTTATTACCCTTGTTGTACCTGCATTGCTATCCAGTTCCCTCACCTTACCCCTTTACTACTTCTCTCTACTACTATTACCTTTTCTAGGCTCACTTCTCACTAGCCTTTACCACATCTGACTTTTTCAACTTACCTTAACAGATCAGTCCTGCTGATTGTCTTCTACTGATCCAGTCTCTGTCTCTACCTGCTCCCTACCCCCAATTCCCACACACCCCCAGGGGTCCTACTCTTATACTTACTAGCCACACCTCCTCCTTTTCCCATAACCCTCTACACAATTCCCATTGGACATCTTCTCAATTATCTCTCATCTCTTACCCCTCCCCTCCAATCTCACCACGCCCTCCTACCTTCACACACTCTCACCCTACATACTCCATATCCACATACATAAATCCAATAACCAATCATTCCCAATGCCTACGCCACCCACACCATTTCATGTCTTAGTCTATTTCACTCTTTTACACTTCCACTTTTTACCTTTGCTTATTTACTCTCCTCCTATGAGCACCCACTCCATCCTCACATTCATTACCCCAATCAACAAACCAGCTCTCCAGCTGTACCAGTCCTGCTTAACTATGCAAACATAACATGCTCACCCAGCTACCTACTTGCAAATATCATAGAATACTACACATTAAATATAACACACTACATCTCAGAAGAGTGCTAGTTCTATACAGCAGGTTCCCTAACCCAAACTATCTAGGACTACTCCTTTCATTAAAGGATGGTGATATTCACCCTAATCCTGGCCCAGCAACAACTCCTATCACTCTACATAACCACAATCAGTTTGCTAATTATCCCCTTACTAAACCATCTAACTCTCTCCTACTAGCTCATCTTAATATACGTAGCATTAACAACAAAGTAACCCAACTCCAAGCTCTATTAGAAGTCTACTCCGACATTATCTGCCTAACAGAAATATGGCTAAAACCTGTTATCAAAGACAATGAAATTATCCCACCTGGATATAATATCCTAAGAATTGATCGAGTAGCCAAGAAGGGTGGTGGGGTTGCTATTCTATTTATGTCTGGCTTAAAGCTAACCACATACAACTGTAATCTACCTCTAGCTTCCAATGCTGAGATTCTCATATCTAAACTTGAACTTAACAATGCAAAATTGATCTATATTATCTGTATGTACCTACCTCCTGGAAACAACAAAGACACCTTGGAAATTATCCTTTGCTGGCTAGCCCAACACCTACCCCAAGAAACCATAATCCTAGGTAATGTAAACATAGATTGGAACTCCTATTGTAGCAGCTTCCCTACCAAACAAATTAACCTATATGTTTTTTCTCAAACTATTACCTCCCCTACCAGAATAAATAATGGTAACAAGAAAGAAAGCTTATTAGACTGGATTCTTACAAACAATCATGCTCACATCTATAATTCTGGAACCCTCCCTGATGATATAAGTGACCACTCACTTACCTACATCATCAGACATAAAACCAATACTCACATCCCACCCCCTATTAGAAATATCAGATCCAAAAAAAATTAACCCTGCTCTATTCCAAATGGAACTAAGAGCATGCAATTGGGTTCCCTTAAAACACCTCCCTTTAGATGAAGCCGTTAATTACTTCAGTTCTACCTTCCTCGCCATTCTTAACCACCACGCTCCATCCAGATCCATTAGAATTAATACCAATTCTGCCCCATGGCTTTCTAATGAAAGCAAACACAAAATTCATCTCAGAAATAAATATTGGAACAAATGGAGAATGGCTAAAAACCCCGTAGACAAACAAACCTTTAGAATGCTAAGAAATAACACTAAGAAAGTTATACTTTCTGATAAACAGAACTACTACCTACAATTCCAACAACCTAATCATAACAACCCACAAAAATTCTGGGCAAGCATTAACCAGCTACTCCACCCAGGGCAATCTACTACTCCCAACCCTCAGAATACTGACCAGGAAAATTCCATTCATACAGCTAATACCTTCAATACCTTCTTTGCAGATGCTATCCAGACACTAGCTAGTCAGCTATCACCTAATACCTTCACTCTACCTTCCTTTACTTCAACCCAACCCCCTCCTTTTCAATTCAAACCTGTCCCAACCATATTTATTCTAAACCTTTTAAATAAACTGAAACCATGCTCTCCCTCAGCAGACCAACTGCCTTCTGAACAGGGGCGGCCCGTGCTATTGGACTGCCGGACTGCAGTCCCCTCAATTGTAAATAAAGAAAAAGTAATAAAATAAAAAGAAAATGAAAAGATAAAAAAAATTAAAAAAATCGCGGACTTTCGCGCATGTGCACTAGTCCGGACTGCTTCTGAGACAGTCAGGAGCATGCGCAGAGTGTCTCAGCAGCAGTCCCAACTGAGAAACATGAAGAACGGAGCTCCCAGAAGTCTATGCAGTTTTAAACTGTCCTGGAACTCGCTGGGAAAACACATCGGGGTCGGGGTTGGACTGCGACGTCAGCAGTTTGCTGCAGTCTCGTCAGGGGAAGATCTCACGATGGGCAGGCAGGGGTCTGTATTTGCGGGTGTTCGTAGCTTAGGGATTTGGATTTATGGTGGTTTGCAGACAGGGATTTGGAGTGGTTTGCTACAAGATCTGCTACAGGTAAGTGTGTGGACAGGGATTTGGATGTATGGTTTGCTACAAGGTAGGTAGGTGTGTGTGTGTGTGTGTGTGTGTGTGTGTGTGTGTGTGTGTGTGTGTGTGTGTGTGTGTGTGTGTGTGTGTGTGTGCCCCGGGTGCAATATACTGGTGGTTAGACTCATGGTGGTGTGGTAGGGAATACCTCAGGCTTGAACCCTGTACCTTGTATGCAGGTGTTAAAGACCTGAATTCCCTACCCACCACCATTGATAAAAAAATTGCAGATTTTTGCTTCATATTTGATCTGATCTGCTCCTCATAATATCTGTGGTTTGTAAATGTTGCAATGCTTGATATTTGATGGTGCAGTGGTAGCATTGTTGCCTCACAGCTGCAGGTTCTCAGGTTTGATGCTTGGCTGGGGTGTCTTCTTTGTGGGGTCTGTATTTTCTCCCTGTATTTGTGTGGGTTTGCTTTTGTGTCCTCCCATGTTACAAAGACATGTCTGCATTATTTCTTTCTGGGCCTCTGCTGAAAATTGTTTTTTTGTTCCAAGTCAGACTGTCCTGATTAACAAATGTTAAATAAAATTGACAGGCATTTGAATTTCAGACTTCAGGTTTCTGAATGTTTAATTCCTTACATATTTGATGGTGCAGTCATGCAGTGGCAGTATTGTTGCCTCACAGCTATAGGTTTTCTGGTTTGATTCTTGGCTGGGGTGCCTTCTGTGTGGAGTCTGCATCTTATCCCTGTGTTTGTGTGGATTTGCTCTGATGTTCTGCCATTTTACAAAGACGTGTCTACAGTATTTCTCCCTGGGCCTCTGCTGAAAATTGTTTTTGTTCCATCAGAAGTAAAATTGACAGGCATTTGAATTTCAGACTTCATATTCTTCAGAAAATACATAATAAAACAACTTTTTATTCTAGCAATAAATATATAGTAGCACAACCTTTTATTATAGCAATTTTCTAAGTTTATAAGATGACTATTTGAAATTTGTCCTTATTTTTGGGACTGTATTACCCTGTTATTGGCTTTGTCCAGGTTTTTTGTGCTAAGGTTGACAGCTATGGCAAGAACTGAATTCACTGAATATGTTTGAGGGCTGTATTCCCTCATTACTGGGTTTGTCCAGGTGTTTTGTGCTAAGAGGTTGACAGCTATGGTGAGAACTGAATTCATTAAATGATAGCCATTTAAGTTTCAGTCTTCCTCTCTTTCACAAAGCAGCTGATTTGGCATAGTGGTATGTTGCTCTGACTGTTTTGCACAGGGACCTTAGCAGTAAAATGTATGGTGGTAACACAGCATTTTATTCTAGCAGCTTTCCAAGATTATACAAGCAATGTTTAATGTGTCCCTGGTTTTTGCCCTTTTGACCCACCCCAATACATTTGGCTTTTTCCAGATTTCTTGTGCTGCGAAGTTGAGATGCAGTTGAGTATTGAGTAGATTTTACAAGGAGCTGAGAGTTGCAGGGGGAAGAGAAGTTTAGTGCTGATTATGCTAAGTCAGCTCGCATTGCTAATAGCACAACAGGTTGTGTACTTGCTTTTGATGCAGAAGGTTGTTGGTTCTACTCCCATAAGGGGTGAATGCTGCCGTTCTGAAAGTTAAGATACTAACTATTAGCCTGTTATCAGTTTGCCATCCATTTCCTATTGCAGTATTACTAGCTTATTTTAATGTAATTTAGGCAATTTATTCCTCAGGGGCATCAGACACTTTATTTTTCGATGAAACCATGAAATATAAAGGTGATTGCTAGCTGCAACCTCTTCATTACAGATTTATTTAACGTGGAATTATTTAGATGACTTTTTTACTACTTCAGAGAGTGTGCATATTTACTGATAATAGTGGACTGTAGAAGTTTGAGTAGACTTTTATGATGGAAATGTTCTGAATTGGGCAGTTTTGTCATTGGTGCATGCATTTTGTTTCATTGTTTACTGGAAAAATGTTCAAAGCAATAGGAAGGTGTATCAAAGAGCACATGTATGTTTCATATGCAAGGGGCCTATGATTTGAAAACAGCCCAGAATTAATTTTTATCTGCCACGGATAAAATGTATTTTCTTTGAATGTGGGTTTCAATGTTGTTTCAATGAATGTGAGTTTCAAAGGCAGAGACATTTTAATGCCAAGTTTGTTTAGCAGATGTCTTAGTGCTTGTGCTGTAAAATGCAAAATAAAACTTTCAAATGAAGTTCAAATCATCATAGAAGTAAATCAGTATGCACATTAGTGTTTATGGTAAATGGAGTGAAATAGCCAAGTAATGGATCATTGGAATGGCTGCAGGGGGACGCTCCATTCAACCATGGTTTTGTAAGGGGGAAGGGCGGCAAACTTAGGCAGTCCCAGCTGAACCATACCTCCCAACTGTCCAGATTTTCAAAGAATGAATAGATTTTTTGCTTCTTATTTTTGGTTTGTTCCTCATAAAGTTTGTGGTTTTCTGGCAAATCATTTAGGAAATAAGTCATTAAATAATGACACACTGAGTTTCAGACTTCATAACCTTCAGAAAAATGCATGCTAAAGTAAGACCTGTTCTATCAACTGTCTCAGTTTATACAAGAGCAATTTGTAGTACTATTTATATGTGCCCCCAATATATTTGGCCTTGTCCAGATTTATTGCATTAACAGGTTGAGCGGTACATGCAAATAAATTGCTTTATAGAATTAGGCACAGCCAAACCTCTCAACTGTCCCTGATTTTGGCTCAAAATGTTGCTCTTCCTCTAATGATCCCTCCGCAAAATAGCAATTTTGGAAGAAAACATGGAGGGTTTATAGTTAAGAAATAACTGTAATAATCAGTTAGATTACTTTTATTTCAGAAATGCATGTAGATTCTTTTATTTTGTCAGCTGCTCAAGTTAGCAGTACTAATATTAAAGTGTCCCTTCTTTGACAGGTTCCCAGCTGTATTGTGTTGCTATTTTATATTTTTACATCACATTTTTGGTCCATTTTTCATAAAATAGTGTTTTTTTGGCAAATTAGTGACAAATCATTAAAGACTGAAGTTAGAAAATAATGACAGACATTTGAGTTTCAGATTTCATACCATTCAGAAATTTCATACTAATGCAAGACCTCTATTATCTTTCTAAGTTTATAAGAGCAATGTTTTAAAAATTGTCCTTATTTTTGGGCCTTTGTCCCATTTCTTTGTATGGCTTTGTCCAGATTTCTTGTTCTGAGGTTGAGAGGTATGACAAATGTGTCAGGGCCATCACAAGTCAGCCAGAGATATTTCAAACTGTGACATACTTGTTGCACCCCACTCCCCCATGTAGTGACTCTGGATGTGTCGAAGCAAGGCAAGGAGTAGTTATGCAGTGTAAATGTGCAGAGTATCCCCCCATCCAAGGTAGACACAAGTACTAGAGTGGCTTTTCATCTGTCCTTGATTTTTATAGAATGATCTGGTTTCTGTCATATTTTTTGTACGGTTGATTTATGCTTATTACTCAAAGTGACTGTTGCTCTGTGTTTAAGTAGCAATACTTTAATGACCATCAGGTAAGCTTGGCTGAGATTGCAAGATGCAAGTAAGCTTTAATAAGCATACTGTTAAAGAATTGCCAACACTGAAAGCCTTTCTGTTGCCATGTAGAGAATACTTAACTAGATAATGTATAAGCCTTGGGTATTGAAATGCACATGCCAGTATTTGTAATAAAGGACAGGATTACATTATTTTAAGAGTCTCATTACACTTGGAGACTTCCAGTCATCTCTGCAGGCTTTACCTGTAAACAGAATGCCAATCGTGTGGTCCATAACCTGTACAGTAATCCTTTTAAGCAATGTATCTTGAGCTTATTTCTTGTTTGCTTTTCATTTTTTACTTTGATCATGTTTTCCCCATGAAACAAGTAGATGTCAGGCAGCAGGTCTTTTTTGGATAAGGAACATTTTTACAAGTGGGGCATCAGAGATTTCTACTTTCAGCATGTTACTTGGTACTTTAATAAAGCTGAATATAAATTATAATTAGAACTGCAGTGCAAGAAGTGGTTTGAGTTGAGTGCTGCTTGTTTTTCTTATACTTGCTTTTGACTGGCATTCCATTAATGTATTTAAAAAAAAGTAATTTATTTTTTCATGCCTCACAACCTTTTTTGTTTCCATCTAGATATTAAGTTGTCATGCAGTCAATGCATTGAAATATTTTTATTCTTCTACACTTCATTTTGTCTTGATTGGACTCTCATAATGACGGTTTGGCACCCAGGGAAGTATATTTAGTTTTTGTGGTTTTGAGCATAGCTCCTCCCCTTTCTAGTTGGCTGCACCCCTTCCCATTGACCCCAACCATTCAGCTGTCTCCTGCAGCCCCTCTTGGATTTGAAGTCACCAGCCGCCACTGCTTCTGAATATCTACAGTTATCAGCCAAAGCTATTGCCTACCCCATTTCCATACTGAACAATAGAACCATTACCGAAGGTCACATCCCTACCTTATGGAAAGTCTCCCACATTATCCCCCTCCATAAAGGTGGACAGTCCACTAAGCTCTCAAACTACTGCCCCATTGCCCTACTTTCTCCTTTAGCTAAGATCATGGAGAAATGTATCCACAGGCAATTATTCAATCACTTAATTGATAATAACTTACTTTCCAACTGTCAACATGGCTTCAGACCATCACACAGCACTACCACTGCCCTCCTTTCCTTTACTGATTGCATTAACAGTAACCGCAACTGTAATTATCTTTGTTTTGCTCTATTTATCGACCTGTCTAAAGCATTTGACATGATAAATCACCAGATTCTCATAAACGTACTACAATCTCTATCATTAGACCCTCTTTCCATTAAATGGTTCCAGTCCTACCTTGATAAACAACAGCAGGCAGTATTATGGCATAACACTCTATCCACCCACCTACCCGTTACCTTAGGTGTCCCTCAGGGGTCAATACTAGGACCTCTCCTCTTCTCCATATTTATTAACGACCTTCATCTTGCCATCCCCCAAGCCACATGCATACAGTATGCTGATGACTCCACACTGATATGCTCAGCTACTTCCATCCAAGACTTTCACTCTTTTACTCAGAAGGTATTTAACACAGTTGAGCAATGGTTCACACAACGCTGTCTTCTTTTGAACCCAAAAAAACCCAAACTCCTCTTCAATCCTACTCAAAAGTCGTCTCCTCTTAATTTCTCTGTGACATCCACCAATGGTACTATAATATCCTCTGATCCTACCATCAAATTACTTGGTATCAGCATGGACAATAATCTGAACTTTGATTCAACAATGCTATAAAGGCTGTCAACAAAAAACTTGGCACTCTCTATAGGATTAAACCCTTCCTTTCCCCTAAAGCCAAAACTACAATAGCTCACACTCATCTAATCTCTACACTCCTCTATGCCTCACCAATTTTCACCAATCTATCCAAGAATAACTTCAGTAAATTGGAAGTGCCATACAATAGCATTGCCAGATTTGCCACAGGTAACCCATATAGAACCCACCATTGCATAAACTTAAAGCATCTAGGATGGCTGGAACTACAAAACCTGATTAAATTCCACAAACTAACCATTGCCTATAACATTCTTTGTAACCCTTCCAATACTCCAATTTTATCTACCCTCATCACCCCTTATAAAAATCTGAGGTCCTTAAGATCAGCAGACAAACTGCTTGTACATACCTCTAAACCTAGCAACAGAGCTGGGGATTCTCTCTTCTCTAATGCTGTTGGTAAATCCTGGAATCTTCTCCCCAGTGACCTCTCCTCACTCACCTCTTTACCGCTGTTCAAAAACAGACTTAAACTTTACCTCAAAACACACTGGCTATGCCCTTGTATCAAACCTGATAGTCATCTATCTTTTCAAACTGGCCTTTCGCTATCCATTACTTCTCACCTACTGTTATACCTTCCTGTTACTATTTTTTTATCATCTCTCTCTATATTACATCACTTCTATGCTCTGTGGATACTGGTTTTTAAGTAAATACTTTATCAATATCACTACAAAATTCAGTTCTTTTTTACTATTGACTTTACCTGTATAATACATTGTACCTGTGAAATACATTGTTATGATTCTTGCCCTCATTGAATAGCCTATGCTAACCTGTATGCTGTACTACATATGTTACTGTTGTATATATATATTTTCCTATTTGTTATTGTTATTGTAGTTGTATGCGTTTGTTTATGTCTTGGAGCTTATCTCCCTGGGCCTCTACTGAAAATGGACATGTATCCAGTTAGACTAGCCCGGTCAACAAAAGTAAAATAAATAATAAATAAAGATAAGAGAATCAAAATGCTTACTGCTACAGGTAGCTTGCAGAATGTGTATGCAGTATAGATTGTAAACAGCAGAAAGACAATTTCTGGTCAGAAAAGTTTATGATTACTGGAGGAAATATTATACTAAGCTTGATACCAGTGCAGAATGCAATACATTTTTTGAAATTAAATTAAAGTCATCAAATCTGCCTAGTAAACTGTGTAAATTGCTATCTAATCTTTTGATGTATTCTGTGATTAAAATGAAGCCGGTGAGTCAAATTCTATTTGACATGGAATATACGTGAGGACAAATGATTATCCTTCCAAACAGTTGTGCAGGAAATTGCAAAACAAAATAGGGTGCTTTGAAATAAAGTATTGAGTGTATCTGCTTACAAAATGTAACAAATTATAACTAGATTGGCCACTCTGGAGGATAGTGTTCTGCTTAAAATGTGCCCCTAGCTACTAACAAACAGTAAAAAAATAAATAAATACAAGTAAATTATAGATCAAACAAATTTTCTCCTGCAAAACACTTGCATAGTAAAGAAAAAAGCAACATAGGCTGATTTTAAATAAAGTCTACAATTAATATCTGTAATTTATCTGTAGCAAGTTATAATTGGAGAGGTGCTATGGAAGGCCTAGAGTACACTTGATGTGCTATATTCTTTTCTAACAAAAAAAAAAAACATAAAAACTACAGGTAACAAGTAAAAAGTAAACAAAATAATGCTTCTCCTGCCAGTTACACTGGAAAGCATGATACAATACAAGATGGTTTGAGATAAGGACTACAGTCTGGCTTCTTGCAATCTGTAATATTTTATAACTCAATATGTTCCTTGCTTGCCTACATTTTATCGTTTTCCACCAGTCAGTACAAGTAAAACTAAATTTTAGAGTATAAATCAAATAGAAATTCTCCTTTCACACAGTTATACAGAAAATTGTAAATTTGTTTTTTTTTACGATAGCCACAAGTATAAAGCCTTAGATACTGAGTGAGTGAGTCACTGGTTATTGTTAAATCAGCTGCTGATTGACATATGATTATAAATATTTAGTACCCATTACCCTATTGAAGCTAAGAAAAGCTAATTGGGATACCAATGGAAGAGTGGGCAGATTTTTCTTGTGTAAGTTGAAATACTTTAGGTTTCAGAAATGCATTTCAGTTTGCAGGGTCTGTGTATGTCAGATGACTTGTGTAGTATAGTAGCTATTTGAACTCACTGGCTCAAGTTGTAATTGTGTTTATTGATTGCATCTTTTTTAAAAGTAAAGGGATGCAATGTGTGCAGCTATGAGTAATTATACAGTGATAATATGGGAGATGTAGCTTTATGGAAATTACAAGCAGTTGTGTCTGTGTACTATATGGCTTCATCATAGCTAGAACTATAGCTTGTCTCACCTGAAACCCAGTGCCGGTCCCTTATCTGCTACCCCATGACATTAACGCTTAAGTTAAAGAGCAAAAAAAAAATGCTGAAGTGCATTTCTACTCCCTAACACCTTGTACGCAAGATGCCTGGCACCTTCTCCCCCACTCCCACCCTTGCTTTGCTTCTGACTAGAGCACTTCCACATAGGTGCTTTTTGAATGCAAATCATGTCAGATATCTCTTATCTTCTTCATCATGAATTTGAGTATGCTTTGAGAATATTTGTACAGGTATGCTTCAGAAAAGTCGCACCTAGAAACAAACCGCTTTAATAACTTTAAACACACTTTTTTTACAAACGTTTTTCGTCTTACTCTATATTAAAACTTCTTCAGAAAAAACAACAGTTCATTACAAGTAGACCTTACATAAATTAAATTCAAATTTTGGCACCAAACTACGCACCAAATCATGATGAAATTTAAAGTTATATTCACCTACATTACATTTCAAAAAATACATTAATATGATTCATTAAATAAAATAAAATAAAATAAAATAAAATACATCATAAAGAGTGGGATTGACTCTGATAAAAATACTATTATTAAAAATTGTTCAACATAAATAGATTTTGACCATGTGCACTATTGGAGAAACTTTAAACATCTCATAATAAGTAAAAACGATGGGGTAACAACCTTATTTATACTTAAATACCACATGTTCAATATTCAAAAATACATATGTATAAAAAAATAATATATATATGAAAAAATAT
This sequence comes from Protopterus annectens, assembly GCF_019279795.1. Taxonomy (NCBI): domain Eukaryota; kingdom Metazoa; phylum Chordata; order Ceratodontiformes; family Protopteridae; genus Protopterus; species Protopterus annectens. The sequence continues at coordinate 1,075,498,988 of NC_056748.1, forward strand.
ATATATATGTTTTATCAAAACTTGAACACTGATGCTTTTATATTAGTGTAGCAGTGTTCCGAACTGTTAGTGTATTCCGTCTAAAGATGACAGATGTCCGGAATACTATTCAAAAATCACGACAGGTAAAATGTATAAATAACCATGCCCATGAAAGTAAATAATGAATATATTACTATTTCATGGATTCATTAATTTAAAAACTAAAAATGAATTATTTATATCGATCGCTATTTTTAATTTATGATAAGTATTTTTTATATATGATAATAAAATCTATTTATGTTGAACAATTTTTAATAATAGTATTTTTTATCAGAGTCAATTCCAGTCTTTATGATGTATTTTATTTTATTTAATGTATCATATTAATGTATTTTTTTGAAATGTAATGTAGGTGAATATAACTTTAAATTTCATCATGATTTGGTGCATAGTTTGGCGCCAAAATTTGAATTTAATTTATATAAGGGCTACTTGTAATGAAAATAAATGTATATGAAAAAATATATATATATGTTTTATCAAAACTTGAACACCGATGCTTTTATATTAGTGTAGCAGTGTTCCGAACTGTTAGTGTATTCCGTCTAAAGATGAAAGATGTCCGGAATACTATTCAAAAATCATGACATGTAAAATGTATAAATAACCATGCCCATGAAAGTAAATAATGAATATATTACTATTTCATGGATTCATTAATTTAAAAACTAAAAATGAATTATTTATATCGATCGCTATTTTTAATTTATGATAAGTATTTTTTATATATGATAATAAAATCTGTTTATGTTGAACAATTTTTAATAATAGTATTTTTATCAGAGTCAATTCCAGACTTTATGATGTATTTTATTTTATTTTATTTTATTTAATGTATCATATTAATGTATTTTTTTGAAATGTAATGTAGGTGAATATAACTTTAAATTTCATCATGATTTGGTGCGTAGTTTGGCGCCAAAATTTGAATTTAATTTATATAAGGGCTACTTGTAATGAACTGTCGTTTTTTCTGAAGAAGTTTTACTATAGAGTAAGATGAAAAACGTTTGTAAAAAAAGTGCGTTTAAAGTTACTAAAGCGGTTTGTTTCTAGGTGCGACTTTTCTGAAGCTTTTCATCAGTTTGTTCGTGTTTGAAGTGATTTTTAAGCGTTTTCAGTATGGCAGATAAGTCGTTTGAAACAACACCAGCTATCCTAAGAGACGATGGGAGAGACAATAATAATGAAGGAGAAATGATGGGCAAATTAACCATGTTGGTGGATTTATTGTCGCAAAGAATGGAGTCTATGAGCGTCAGATTGGACAATATATTGTTGTCACAGCAAGATCAACAGGATCGAATCACTATGTTGCAGTCTAATTTAAACAAAACAACTTTGCAGAACCGAAGGGTTAATCTGAATGAATCACGATGTGGGCTACCGAATGATGCATATGCAGTGGAGCAACCACAAGTAGCATCCAAGGAAACAGGTACTTCTAATAATATTGTAGTACAATCAATAAATATACCTAGTGGCCAGGGGCAGCAAACTACAGTGAATGTGGCAGATGGTAACGTGAATAATCAAGTTAACAATGCTAATATGGCATTGGTAGCCCCAGAGACTTGCACTAATGACAGAATTCTGATTGATCAAACAAATGTAAGAGAACTATTTCAAATGCCTAATTTGAAAGACTGGCTAATTTTACCAATAGGTCTTTTCAAATCTAATCAAATAACAAGTGAGCAAAATGCAACAAAGAATAGTAAAGCTGCATTATCTAACCTGCTTAATGAATTGGATGAAAATATGTTGAAACATAAAAAACTGACCTTGGAAATTGAATATTTCCAAGAATGTTTAAAAACAGAAATAGTGCCAAAAGGCCTTAGAAGTTGGCGGTATCCTACAGGTTTAATACCTGGTTCACAATTTCACAAAGATTTGATCGACCTATTCAACCAACAAGGCTTTCAATTAATGCAGACTATGATCAAACATTATTCACTCACCCTTAAAGAGTTGGGAGATAAAATAGAGAAACTGGATTCCACTATAAAACAACATCCTGATTTTATCAGATATAACTATGACTATTTGCGAGTATTTCACAGCATAGAGCAACATATAGAAAACATAAAGAAAACGAAAATCAAAAAAATTGGAAAGAGATAGAGGGCAATATGAAAAAGGGATAGCATATCCATCGCCCTCACCGATGCAAGTATGGCAGATTAATCGATTAGATTCATTAGATCTCTTTATGGAAAACAATAATGAAAATGAGTCCAGAATAAATGATAATAATATTAGTAACAATTACCATGAACATCAGTCTAATCCTTCTACTTCTGAATCATCACGACATCAAGATCAGAATGTTGCGGAACAAAATCCAGTAAGAAGAAGTGAACGGATAAAAAGTTATAATAACATTAACAATTCTAGAGCAGAAGTAGCTAATGGACCAACAACTTATGCTAATAAAAATCAGGGTTTTCAGAAATATACGCAGAAGAAGCGATGGAACAGGAAGAGGAATCAGAACAACAGGAGATGGCGAGACAAATCATGAACTAAATGGACCTGATATTATAGAAAACAACAATAAAGATTTTACTATTTACAATTTTTCTTCTTTTCAGGTCACACAAGTTTTGGTGGATACACTTTCCAAGGGTTTAACTTTCGTACCATCAAGTAGAATGAATTTGGCAGAAACGATTTGTGATCTTAAACTTTTTGTCAGAAAGTTAAATTTGAAACATATTTTTGGAACACAACAAGATCATTTTACAAATGAATTTAGAGTGGCTAGTTGTTATAACCCTCCTTTACATAATACACTGTTTACATTCGAAAAAATATGTGAATTGGATATGAGGAGGTTAAGCAATAATAATTCAAAATTCATTGATAACTTGAATAAAGAAGAAAGGGATAGTCTGGAATGTTTATTAAAGGCCAATATTAGAATAATGAACCCAGATAAAGGAGGGGGCTTAGTCTTTATGGACATTCCAGATTATCAGCAGCATATCAGGGATATTTTGAACATTGAGGTATACCAGATAGCATCTCTTAATGAATATAATAAAGCAAATCAAGTTATAAAAAGCTTCATAAATGAATTATTTATCGAAGCAAGAATTGATATTCATATATTCAATTTTTTGTTCATGTTAACACATAGAGTCCCAGTAATTTTTGGGGTGCCAAAAATCCACACAAATTTACATAATCCCCCATTCAGACCTATTGTGGATGGGAGGAATTCCGCTACTTATGCATGCGCTAAATTCATTGATTCTATTTTAAAGAAATATGTGACAAAGGAAGAATGGATCATAAAAGATTCTTGGACATTCTTAGAAAGATTAAATAAGTTCGAATATAGAGATGAATACAGTTTTTTGACAATAGATGTCAAGGAACTGTATACTAGCATTCCGCATGATGAAGGAATAGAATGGGTTACAACTAGAATGTGTCAAAAGCAGGCATTAGAATCTGAAGTTACTCTTGTACAAGAAATGTTAGATATAATATTATCATATAACTTTATTCTTTTTGAAGATCAATATTATGTACAAAAGAAAGGGGTAGCAATGTGATCACCATGTGGTTCAAGCTATGCAAATATGGTGATGTCATATTGGGAGTGTAAATATGCTTTCTCGAATACTCTATTTCAAGAGGTAGTGAGGTTTTATGTCAGATTTATAGATGATATATTCATAATAATTCATGGTACAAAACAAACAGCAGAAAATGTAGTATCTATGTTGAATGATACATCTGAATTTTTGAACTTCACATACACATTTGACATTTCATCTATATCATATTTGGACACAAAGGTGATAAAGAACAGTCATTTAAAACAATATGAAGCTTTAATATATAGGAAGCCGACGTACTCTAATAAATTTCTGCATTCCTCTAGTTCTCATCCATTCCATCAGAAACATTCAGTGCTCAAGGGACAATATGTCCGAGCAGCAAGAATGATAACAACAGATGAAAAATTCAAAGAGGAATGCAGAAATTTAAAGTCCATGTTTCTTAATAGAGCATATCCATTCAATTTGATAGAAGACGTAATGAATGAAGTTATAATAAAAAGAAGGAATGTTTTTTACACACCTATTTTAAACAACAAGAGTAATGGAAACGAAGAGAGGTTGATTCATAGTAATGAAGGAATCATAGAAGTATATGACCAAGAGGGGCTCATAGAACAAGAGATAAAGTTTACTTTAGCATGTATCATGAATTTTTGCTCTTATTCAACATATATAAAAGGAATAATTTTGAAGAATTGGGATCTATTGAAGGAAGATGCTGGTTTAAATTCAGTGTCCAATCTTACACCTAAATTTGTATGGAGGAAAACAAATAGTTTCAAATTCCTCTTTCAAAGGCAGAAAGATATATTTATAAGAAATCCGGGCATGATGCAATGTAGTAACTGCTCATTTTGCTATATAATAGATACAGGCCACAGTATTGATATCAATGTTATAAAATTTATTTAAAGGGGAGATATAATTGTAATACAAAGGGAGTAGTGTACATAGCAAAATGCCAAGGTTGCCCATCATTTTATGTGGGCAAAATGGACCGTAGGATCAGAGATCGAATCTCAGAACATCTGAAAAGTATTAATCAAGCAAAAGAAGAGAATGCTTTAGCCAGGCATATCAAAATGAATCCTGAACATAAATTCAAGTTTAAAATTATACAACAAGTGCATTCGAATACAAGAGGGGGACCTATTGGTCTATTTTTGGAAAAGTTAGAACTTTTGTGGCAAATAAGGCTTAATGCATGTTTATATCCAGGCCTTAATGAAAAATGTTCCATCAGCTGTTTATTAAAATTGAAGAGTTTGGAAAGGTAAAGTATAGTTTATGTATACCTACCATATATAAATATTTCATAACAAATAGTTTATAATATTATATATGAAAGTACTGAAATAATTTAAGGATTTACATATGGTTAGTATTATTTAATAATTTTAAATATTTAATTTATAAGCAATATATTACATGCATCATCAAATATTTGCGTATTTGTATATTACTTTCTATTGTATATTATTTTGTATATAATTGGATTTTATACATAAGAAAGGTTTCCCGTATATGGGAAATGAATTTTTAAATATAGACAATAAATGCAATTTAAATGTAAACATAAATTCTTTCAGGAGGGTATCAATCTATTAGTAGTATGATCATTTTTACATTGTAGACGTTTGCATATTTAGCGCTTCTAAAAATATGAGAAGAAATTTCTGGACTCCTGTCATTATATATAATTTGTAAGTTAGTTAAACCAGAGGCTTATTATCATATATAAAAAATACTTATCATAAATTAAAAATAGCGATCGATATAAATAATTCATTTTTAGTTTTTAAATTAATGAATCCATGAAATGGTAATATATTCATTATTTACTTTCATGGGCATGGTTATTTATACATTTTACCTGTCATGATTTTTGAATAGTATTCCGGACATCTGTCATCTTTAGATGGAATACACTAACAGTTCAGAACACTGCTACACTAATATAAAAGCATCGGTGTTCAAGTTTTGATAAAACATATATATATATTTTTTCATATATATATTATTTTTTTATACATATGTATTTTTGAATATTGAACATGTGGTATTTAAGTATAAATAAGGTTGTTACCCCATCGTTTTTACTTATTATGAGATATTTAAAGTTTCTCCAATAGTGCACATGGTCAAAATCTATTTATGTTGAACAATTTTTAATAATAGTATTTTTTATCAGAGTCAATCCCAGTCTTTATGATGTATTTTATTTTATTTTATTTAATGTATCATATTAATGTATTTTTTGAAATGTAATGTAGGTGAATATAACTTTAAATTTCATCATGATTTGGTGCGTAGTTTGGTGCCAAAATTTGAATTTAATTTATATAAGGGCTACTTGTAATGAACTGTTGTTTTTTCAGAAGAAGTTTTACTATAGAGTAAGATGAAAAACGTTTGTAAAAAAAGTGCGTTTAAAGTTATTAAAGTGGTTTGTTTCTAGGTGTGACTTTTCTGAAGCTTTTCATCAGTTTGTTCGTGTTTGAAGTGATTTGTACAGGTATGTTACTTCATCTTCTCTTCTGTCTGTGGCAAGGCTCTTTCAGCCATTACACTGATTGAAGCATTTACAACCACCTTCTATGGCACTAAATTCCAAGCTTCAAAGTTACAGCTGTAAAACAAGATTTCTTTTATTGCAACTTGAATTAACTCCTTTATGATTTTATTCATACCAGCATCTCCTATCTCATTCAAGTGTCTCCATGTACATTCCATTTGAGAAAATTGTGTATTGATATCATATCATCCTTACATTTACTTCTGAATATAAACAAAAAAAGATGTCATAGGCTTTCACTGCCCAAGTCCCTCCACCTACTATTAAAAATGCTGATAATTCTGAATGTGATATGTTCTACCATCTCCCATTTAATGGATAACTACCAGAGCAATACAATACTTGACATATGGCCTTTTTTGGGCCAGAGGTAACTGAGGATGATGGCTGCATTGTAAAGTCCAGTCCTACTATTTATCCTTCAGTTTTATAGAAGATAATAAGATCTTGTGCTACTTATTGTCACATACGTATTTTTTTTTTCTTCATGGACCGCCTACCACCAACGTGTGTACTTTAGAGTGGTTCTTTTTTTACCGGTTAACTTTTTGACATCTCACTAAGAATGGGCCCTCAGTCTATGCCATTTGCTTTTTACCAATGTCATCAGGTGAACAAATTAATCATCTTTAATAATTATATGTTTAGTTTTTCAGTAAAATACAATCCAAATAAACATATGACATTAGGCCAAAGTCTGGACACATAATAAATAAAGTAGATAGACAACATTGCCATAAGAAAACAACCTATCAATACAGTCTATTTTGTAAAATAAAAAAAGTTGCAGCTAAGCAACAACCCCAGAGTATTGGACAGGAGATAATTGGTCAGGGGATAATCAAAATCTTTTTAGATTAATATACGTCACAGATCCAGCAACTGACATGGCAAAATATGGCAATGCAAGTGATATCATATATAGTAATTCACAAATTAAATGCAAAGATTAAACTTTCAGTGCAATACGTTATTTATAGATTAATAAGTTAGTGGACCTAATGCTTGAATAAATTTCTCAATACTTTACCAAAAACAGTGCTTTGTTTTATGAAAGTGTGCCACCATATTACAGAAATGTCCTGTCTTTTTATCCAGTTTTGGCCACATAGTTTGTGTAATATCAGCCTGGGTTAAATTCTCCAAGAGGTTTCTGTTGAGCGATGATAATCAATTATATATATTTTTTAATTTTCACCATCAACAGCAAAAACATTTGGATAGATTTATAAAACCACAATATGAAACATATCCATTGTTCATCACTGTCATTTAGAGGAGGGTCAGGTAAGTATCTTTTATAAAATTAGGGAGAGGTAAGCGTCTTGTGCACTACAAAATTTCCCTTTTGGGGAAATCGTTTATTATCATTTATTATTTTAAGCAATGACATCTAATAATTGGATGGGCGTATAACAGAGTAATGCATCGAGTTAAAAACCAAATAATACAAAATGTTTCATATTGGGTTAATTCATCCAAAATAATTTATTTATTTATTTATTTATTTATTTTACATTTGTTGACCAGGAAAATCTGACTGGATGCATGTCCATTTTCAGTGGAGGCCCGGGGAGAAAGGCTCCACAGGTAAATTCAAGCAACATTATAAGGTATGCAGAAGCTTTCAAATTACATAGAAAGTAGCAGACTTAACATTGACAAGTAACATATTATTCAAGCTTAGTTCAGGTTAACAAAACTAGTACTAATCTTAACTTAGATCAGTGTAAAGGCAAAAGAAGCTTTAGGTTTAACATAATTATATAGACTGTACACAAACTTTCAGTTTTAGGTTTAGGCATTACATAATGGTGAACAGAGTAGAATAGTGAACAAGTTAGCCCAGTAGTTAAGTAGGGAGTATAGTAGCAGGGGAGAGACAGAGCAGGTTGGTTGAATAGCAGGTTAGATATGAGAAGCAGGAAAGTGAAGTAATTAAGTATGTAGTAAGAGTGGAGGTATAGAGTGAGAGTACTAGTTAGTGGGTAGTAGTTAGTGGGTAGATAGCATAGTGATCTGGCATTGATATATGAGGGTTAAACTAAGGGGAGGTATTAGAGTTGGAACTGGAAGGAAGCTAGAAAGGCTGCATTCATTGGAGAAAAAATATATATTCTTAACCCAAATTCTAGGAAATACTTAGCAGCTACAATCTTACTAATTTGAGTTTTGGGGGTGCCATAATTTAAATGTTTTTGTTACATAAATTATTATCATTCACAAGATTATATGTACAAGCATCGTTTAACATACATAAATCTCACGTCTAAAGAGGTTCATTATTAATTGCAATGTATGAGATATCGAAAAATAGCTATAACACTGAAAAAATATTTTAAATAATCATTGTTTCTTCAGAAAGGTATGTGAGATAAGTATGAACATTTTAAAGAAGGACGGAAATTTACATAAGATATATAATGATTAATCTTTGAACAGGAGGGATTTCTTAATCAGTGCTTTACATGAAAGAATTCAAAGAACAATTTGACAAGAACCTGTGATAAATTATCAGAAATAGGAAGAAGTTTCAATATCAAAAGTCATATAAAATATCAGATTAAATATGTGAAGTCCAGCCTTTAACTTTGGAACTGACGTATTACAAAGGTTGACCTAGACATTTCCATATCCCATGCAAAGTTTGAGATTACTTTAAATAATTTAAACATTTCGCACAAGATGTATGAAAATGAACTTTAACAAAAACTAAAATTTCAGGAAGATATTAATGTTAACAATGGAGACTCTAACAAGCAGGTTGGATTTAAATTTGGTCCAGCTTTCTAGGATTCAGCTGGTGTGCTCACAGATAAAGGTATGTGTGTAGGATGTATAGTTAATCCTAAGTCTGTGAATTAATAAAGTGGGACATTCATATTTGATGTCAGAGACAGGTTAATTATATTTCATGTGACACTCAGTGTTAAAGGATTGATTTATTAACATTTAATGCATAATTTGGTGCACTCATATAGTCTTTAAGTAGAATTAAATGGGTTCTGGCAGTAACAAAAGTAGGATACATAATAAGGTAATATTAACACTTGTATTCAGAGTTCATTTGTGGTAATATGGAGACTTGATTGAAGTATTGTAGAAACAAGGGTTCCTGGGGAAATCAGAAAAAGAGCGGGTGACAAAGGGGACCTCTGTGTAGTTCTTTTGACAATCTTTATAGAAGGGGAACAGTTACCATTTAACTACTAAACATGTACAAGGTGAGTCATATATGACCCTAATGGCCTGAATACAGCTGACTGGGAAAGCAGTTTTCAAGACATTCAATAGGAAAATAACTAGAACATAATATAATGTCTTATTTGCATCACATGCAGGTAATCTTCCTTGCTCTTTGACAACTAAGTTATGATATAAAATGACCTCTAGTATAGCATTGCATAGCATTGTTATTATGCGTCTGCAATTAGTCCATAAAACCCAACTGTAATTTTTAAGGTGATCTGACTAGCAGCTATTTGAGAGCTCATAGAGAATTATTGAATATACATATAATTGTCTAGATTTATCTGGGGTACAAAATGATAGGTCATAATGAGCTGTGAATCTGCGTTTAGTTTAAAAATAAAAGTTACTCTTGATTGATTCAAATATTTATGTTTAAACCTGCTTTCTATGCTATGTCTAAATAATTAGATGAGGATTGGAGATATCTGCTTTTTTTAAACATGTAATGACAGATACATTAGAAGCATATGGTCTACAAGCTTTACTTAATTTAAAGTACAACACATCCTCTACTTTAATCCGCATTATATCTTAGCGTAATATCGAGATGTGATTCTCTAGAAACAGAATGTGGGAAAAGTCAATAAATTGCTAATATTGCTTTCCTCTTTGTGAGACCTTTTTAAGTTACACATACTCATACATTGTGTGAAACTGATTAAGTACATTGAGCTTATGTACGAGGAACACCATTTACTAACATCGATAATATAATATTTAATCTATAGTCTGGGTTTAAAAGATCACTTTATAGGGTGGGTGGAGTAGAGAGCCACACTCTGCATATTTTATATGAATATATTATTCAAAAAAGTGAGAGACTAAATAATGCAATGAGTTGAGTTTATGCAAGTTAGCAGCTTTTGCTGTGAATGTATCTGCTTTTGGAGATTTCCCACTAACTTTTCTGATTGAAAACTTGACAATTCTATATGTAATCGCACTCACTAACAACACCCCTAGCAGGAAAAGTATTTGCAAATGTTTTGTTCTGTCTCTAAGAACTGTCAGTAACTCAAACAGCTATTCTGCTGTTTAAGCAGTACATATTTAACCTTAAATGAACAAAATTAACTTCTATAAAATGGGTCAAAATACACAATAAACTGTCAAATGAAAACAATGAACTGTTTTCCAAAGAAAATGCTCCTTTAATAATCACCATCATCACCAGCCCTTTTTTCTCATTTTCTGCATGGGGTTGGGGTGTTGTGTGAACTGTCACCATCTCTCTCTCTCTATTCAGTGCCACTATCCTACCTTCTTCAACAATCATGCCTGGTTGTTGAACGTCTTCTCTCAAACAATCCAGACAACTCTTTGCTGGCTAGTCCTGTTTCCTCCACCTTAGTCATTATCATCAGCATCATCATCATCAAGCCCCTATTTTCCATTCTCTACATGGGGTCATCTGTCGCCATCTCTGTCTGTCAATGCCACTGTCCTGCCTCCTTCAACACTCATGACTGAATGTTGCAGGTCATCTCTCACACAATCCAGCCAACTCATTTCTGGATACCCTTGTTTCCTCGTGCCTGCCTCCTGTGTGTCCGAAACCTCATCCCCAGCTTGTCTCCTGCTTTTCTACATGTGCCCAAAGGATGGTAATCTGTTCTGTTTGACCTTTTCTGCAACTGCAGCTACTTTGGCTTCTGCTCCAATATCCTTATTTCATCTGTCCCACAGTATGCACCCTACCATCCATGTCAGGTACTTCATTTCCATTGCCTCTAACTTCTTCAGCTGTTCTGCCTTTATTGCCCAGGTTTCTGTAAAATACAGCAGTACTGGTCACACCACTGTCTTGTACACCTTCCTTTTCAGCTAATTAGGCATTCTTCTGTCATACACCACACCTGACACTATATGCCAGTTGGCTGCAGCCCTTGTGATTCTAGCTTTGACCTCTTCATTTAGACTCCCCTTCTCCTCAACCACCCCTCCCAGTCACTTGATGCTGTAACCTATTCCACAATTTTTCCATCTATCTCAATTCTCAGATTGTTCTGAACTCCACCATTTGCTCCTATTACAGTTGCCTTATCTGTACTAAGTTTCATTCCATGTGCCATCAGTTTTGCATTCCATTGCCCTATACTTTGCTGAAGTTCTTGTTCAGAGTCTGCCTGTAATGCCACATTGTCTGCATAAAGCAACTTGATCTGCCCCCCCCCCCCCAAGTGTGTTTATTAATGTAGTCCATCACCAGTATGAACAGCAGTGGCCTCAGAGCTGAAGCCTGAGACAAAACACTGTTCATACTTGAGTCATTGGATTCTTGCACATAGTTTCAACTATTTCTACCAATGTTTCTGTGTCTTTAAAACAGCACAGGACTGCCCAAATCAGCTTTCTTGGGACTTTATCATGTGTTTTTTCCAAATCTATGAATGCCCAGTTTGAGTCTTGTAATATTTATATTTAACTCTACTAGGAAATAAAAAAGTAATATTTATGCCATCAGAATAATGAAAAGTATATAGCTCCTTGTCTTTACTGGAAGATAAGATTAATCAGTATGTTTGAATGTAGTACTTATAGATTATTATTATTATAGATTATTTACTTATAAGTTGTTAACTGGGATAGGGCAACTAAGCTAATGGCCCATTTTCAGCGGAGGCTTCAGGATAACAACACTAGTTCACAACAGTACACCAACTGACAGTTGAAAAATGTAATGTTCACATTTTTACTTCATTTTATGTATGGTTTCAATGTATGTCTAGAGGAGCGTAATATATCCAACGAATCATTTGCATAGTAATTAATGTGTAAGAGTAGTGACTTCAACTGACAGACTTAATAGAATGGATAAACCAAGTGAAAGGTAGAGAGAAAAGATACCTGATATAGTGAAAACAGACTATAATGTGAGACTGAAGGCACAGTCAAAGTAGATATTAATGATTCACACCAACATAAGTTTTAGTGGCAACAGTAAAGATTATAATTTTATATTTTTTATAATTATATTATTATATTTATAATTTTGGAAATAAGTGGTGAAATATATAGTATTTAGCATAGGTAAAATGATCATATTGTTAAGTTTTCTTACAAATGCAGTTCCATGAGAATATTAGTTACATTTTAATCTGTTTTATGAATAGTTTATTATTTATCTCTGTTCTTTGTTCTGAAAGCAGAGAATTCCAAAGTGTGGCGACATATACTCCCAATAATGAGTACATGATTGTGATTTCACTGCTTGATTTTGATTTTGGGATCTGAGAAATCTATATGTACTGTATTTCTGGATTAGTTGTGTGACTATTTGTCTAGTATGTTGTATCTGCCAGTTAGTGTAGAGGGTTAATGATGTGAGCTATAGTTTCTGTGGTATGGGGTTTGATTCTTACAGCCATTATTTGCCTCCTGTGTGATCTTGAGCAAATCACTTAACCAGACACTGCTCTCAAGTCACCTTTGAAAGGAGAGTGTATGACCATGGAGCCTACCTGGTTAGAAACACATATTATTATTATTATTATTTTATGCATCTTATTTGAGTAAGAGTTACATTGTGTTGAACTTTCAGTCAGTTGATTTTCTGTATTGTTGTAAAATCATGGGCTTTATTTGTGCCATTTGCTGCTAATCTATTTTAGTGATATTTTCAGTTTGTTGTAGTTGTACTTTTATTTAATGTGTTAGTATTGGAGATATACACAACTTCATAGTTTAGTTGTTAAATGTGCTTAGATCATAATAGATCAAACCAGATCACAGACTCCAAGACCGATATACTAAAAATCATTTGAAACTATCTAAAAATCTAAGGCATCTTTGAACAAATTTATTGAATCAATACTTCAGATATCATTTGGGAGCCTATTCCAATATTATGCAAGGCCATTGAAATACATCTCTGTCTCTTAACTGCATGAAAACTCTAGAATTCTGTCTATGAGAGTTGCACTACACAAGTCTCTTGTGTTGTGAATTATTTTAAGTCCCAGTAACAATCCTAATTCATCATTTCTTAGAGCTTCATGTGCCAAACATAACTTGCCCCTTATACAATGATATGATATAGAACAAAGGGAAATATATCTTAATCTATTGTGGTAAGACATACCCTTAGATACTGACATTCTTTTAGTGAAATCTTTAACACGCTCCACTCCAGAGATAGTAAATTCCATTTAAATAATAATAAAGTGAGGATTTATACTCTATTGCAGATCTAATATATGAAATAAATATGTTCACAAGAACATTAGATGATCTATTGCACATGCATTTCACTGGTTTAGTTTTGTCAGAATCTGTATTAATACTGAAACACAAATTCTTATATAATAGCAATTATATTATACCAAGGTAATTCTTATATAACAATTATATTATACCAAGGTAATTCTTACATAATCTGATGTCTTTTGACTTAGCTTTTCTGCCTTGCTTCATAGGAATCCCCAGTAGTGTACTCGCATTCCCCTCAACAAAAGTTACATCCTTTGTCTTGGCCAACCTGCAATCAACCCAAGGCTGTGTCATTGCCCTGCACTGTGAGACCCTGCATCGGTGGAACACTAAAGTGCTTTCAGCTACACTAGTTCCCCTCAGCAAAAGTTACATCCTGTGTCTTGGCCAACCTCCAGTCAACTCAAGGCTGTCTCGTTGCCCTGCACTGTGAGACCCTGTGTCGGTGGAAAACTAAAGTGCTTTCAACTACACTAGTTCCCCCCAGCAAAAGTTACATCCTGTGTCTTGGCCAACCTCCAATCAACCCAAGGCTGTCTCGTTGCCCTGCACTGTGAGACCCTGCATCAGTGGAACACTAAATTACTTTCAGCTACACTAGGTCCCCCCAGCAAAAGTTACATCCTGTGTCTTGGCCAACCTCCAATCAACCCATGGCTGTCTCGTTGTCCTGCACTGTGAGACCCTGCATCGGTGGAACACTTAAGTGCTTTCAGCTACACAAGTGTATGTTAGAGTTGCATTTAATCCGTCCTCCAAACTGAAGTTTGTTTCCCCTTTCACTGTACGCGTGCACTCTACTGGTTCACCCCCCCCCCCATTTCTCTCTTCCTATAGTACTCCTAGGTCAATTACTTTAAACTACTTTCTCTTGGAAAAAGTTTACCTATGTACCTGCAGCCCATACTTCTTTTGTTTTTCCCTGCAGAAGTGGTGGTCCTTTTCACCACTCTGTTCTAGATTAGTAGTATAACATTTGTAGTTATTATGTAAATACTGCACCACACTGACCTGTAATTAACTTAGCTTGGTTTTCCTGTTTTCTTTTTAGCAGCTGGCTTAGTACAGTTTTTCTGACTCACAACCTTGCATTACTTTGTGTCTACCCCCTCCCCCACCTTGAACCTGCACACCTCCCCACCCACTCCTGCTTAATTACAGAGGTATCAAAAAGCCTGATGTAGAAAGGCACCATCTTTTGACCTAGCTTTTCTGCCTTGCTTCATAGGAATCTCCAGTAGTGTGCTCGCTTGTAAGTACTACCTGGTATTGTTTTTGTTTGTGACTCTTACTGCTATTTTTGAGAAGTTTCACATATGGTATGTATTTTTTCATGCATATTGCAGGTTGGTAACAGCTCTATTTGGTCACTTGTTTTCTGGAGTTGCATTTCAAGAGCATTTGTTTTTTTTTCCTTTACTTTGTTTGCCCTGCATATGAGTGTTTTTGTTGTGCCAGTATAGAATTGTATTTATAGCATATTGTGACTTTAACTAACAGGTAAAATGCTGCTTTATTCACTAATGTGAATACTGTCACCTGCTATGTGTACTTTTAGATCAGTAACCTGTTTGGCAATTAGAGTAGAAGTTATTGTAACCTCCGTGGGATACAACTGACTCTGTGTATCTGCATAACATCACTGTTATTTCTGACTGCTAGCTGGAGAATGTAGCATCTTCGTAGTTACTTGTTTCTATAGCACACCACTGATTATTGGCTTTTAGTGCAGCATCTTAGAAGTTACTTGTGTTTCTGTAGCACACCACTGTCGTTCCTGACTTTTAGTGGAGAATG
Source organism: Protopterus annectens (assembly GCF_019279795.1). Taxonomy (NCBI): domain Eukaryota; kingdom Metazoa; phylum Chordata; order Ceratodontiformes; family Protopteridae; genus Protopterus; species Protopterus annectens. Next base: position 1,075,514,444 of record NC_056748.1, read on the forward strand.
CTAAATAGTGTGTAGCAGCTTAGTAGTTACTATTTTTGTCTTCACCACTCTGTACTAGATTAGTAGTATAACATTTGTAGTTATTAGGAAAATACTGCACCACACTGACCTGCAATTAACTTAGCTTGGTTTTCCTGTTTTCTTTTTAGCAGCTGGGTTAGTCCAGTTTTTCTGACTATCAACCTTGCATTACTTTGTGTCTATCCCTTCCCCCACCTTGAACCTGCACACCTCCCCACCCACTCCTGCTTAATTACAGAGGTATCAAAAAGCCTGATGTAGAAAGGCACCATCATACTCCTAAAGTTTTTGTACATTTAAGTGCATCTGGGTGTTTCCCTCCTTGCTGCAAAGTTAAAGAATAACCTCCTGCTAACCTGAAGATGCCCCTGAAGCTGACTCATTGTTTGGCTTCATAAAGCTTGTACTCCTAAAGTTTTTATACTTTTGTGTTTCTAAATACCTTTTTACTACCTTTCTGTAGTGCCTATAACTGCTTGTTAACCCTCCGGTGTGAGATTTAGTAGCCTACCACAGACCCAAAGCCACTTCCTCCCTCCACCCTTTTGTCCCCTCATCCTATATCTTATCCTTTTGGAATAGCTTCTTGCCTACCTCCCCCAGATGCTATTACTCCCCCTAACCATTAGGTGGCAGTCTTTACCTACACTATATTTGAGCATTATAACTAACTATCCCTCAGGTCCTACACCCATTCTTTGGCATTTCAGTACAATTCTAATCCCTCTGTCTGCACATGAGAACCTCACTCTCGCTTTACTAAATCATCTACACATATCTGATAAGCTTATATACTCTGCTCCCCAGTTTTCACTTTAGTTACTTCTGTATTATGCCAAACACGAAAGATAGCTGATTGTCTTTTGGCTGAACTTACCTTATTGCTCTTGCCCGCTCCATTCGCCTTGCGGGATCACTCTGCTACTCTACCCTACCCCCAATTCCCACCCACCCCCAGGGCACATATCCTTATACTGCTAGAAGCCACACCCCCACCCAACATCAACCAATAGCTTGACATATCTCGTTACATACTCAACCATCTGTTACTAATTTACTCACAACTTCCACTATCTATACTTTCCTCATTAAACAAACCCACCTCATATTTGCCCTTCTATAACCCCTTATTTTCTCATTACTTACATTCCCACATTCTCTCATTATGTCAATCCTTGGCTTACTAAAACTCTCTAATTTCCTCATCTTGCCCATAATTCTTTTCACTCTACGTCTATCTCATAGCCTCACAGGCTATGAATTCCTAAGCTCCTTTCAATTTCAACACTCCTTTAAACAAACTTCCCCTTTCAATCTATCAGCCTCATAAACCCACAGTAACATTACATCCTCATCAGCCTACCTTTTCCCACAGTTTCACAGATTAAACCATATTAAGTATTTCCAAACCAGAAAAATAGACCCTATTTTATGTAAACTAGCAAAACTTCCACACAATCCTCAGTACCTACTACTACACAGCAATATTCACCTAAACCCAGGGCCTGGTAATACCTTCCCTGACTCCCATTTTTCCTTCACCTCTATTTCCCATACCCCCTCTTCTTCCTCGAACTCTCTTCTCATTGCCCACCTCAATATTCATAGTTTAAATAACAAAATGACTCAACTTCATGCCCTACTAGACTTACATTCCTTTGACATCTTATGCCTCACAGAAATCTGGCTCAAACCAGTTACTAAAGACAATGATATCATCTCTCCAGGTTATAACATCCTTAGAATTGACCGTCCTTACAAAAAGAGTGGGGAGTTAGCGATATTGTTTAAATCTGAACTACAGGTAACCTCGCTAAGCACTCAACCTGCCTCACCTAGCAATGTTGAAATATTAATATCTAAGCTCCAAATTAATGCTAATAAATCTATATACATCATTTGGTCTTACATCCCCCCAGACAACAACGTAAGTACTCTTGAAAATATCCTTAACTGGCTTTCCACATCATTCCCACAAGAAACCATTCTCCTTGGAGACTTTAATATTGACTGGAACTGTTGTATTTCTGACAAACCTACATCTCACATTAATCTCTATGGCTTCTATCAAACTATCACTGACCCTACCAGAATCCATAAACCCAGCAACAAACAAACTACCTTAGACTGGATACTAGTCAAGAATAATCCCCACTCTTCACAAAACAGGCATACTTCCTGATGATATTAGTGACCACACTCTTACCTTTATAACTAGACAAAAGATCACCATTCCCACTCAACTAAACTTTAGAACCACCCAGAACAAAAAGAACCTGAACCTAGGTAACTTTCAAGCAGAGCTAAAAGCCTGCAATTGGTCACCCCTAAAATATCTACCTCAATGAAGCAGTCTCTTTTTTTAACAATACATTCCTAAAAATCATTGAGCACCATGTCCCCTCTTGTACTATTAAAATTAGAAATAAACCTGCTCCCTGGCTCTCAAATGAGACAAGGCAAAAAATGAGACTGAGAAATAAAATCTGGAATGTATGGGAAGTACCAAAGGACATATTGATCATTTAAACTTTAGACAGCTCAGGAATGCCACTATAAAATCAATATTCCTCGATAAAAAAAACTATTACCTTAAATTCCAACAAACCCAATATCTAAACCCACAAATATTCTGGTCAGGATTAAATAAATTACTCCATCCTGGACAAGCCAAAACACCTACCCCCTCTAACTTGACTCATAATTCTCCCAACCAAATTGCTGATATTTTTAACGATTTGTTTTCAGAAACTGTTCAATCTTTAGCAAATACCTTACCACCTGTTACTACTACTGACTCATCCTTGCCAACCACCCTACCCCAAGTATTACAACTGCAGCCTGTCCCAACATCTCTCATACACTCCCTACTTCTTAACTTAAACCATTCACTCCATCAGCTGACCTCCTCACAGCTGAAAACCTTCAAAGGGCAGCTGGAGCACTTGCCTACCCTGTTTCCATCTTAATTAACAGAACCATTACAGAAAGTTCCATCTCACCCCTCAGGAAAGTCTCATATATTATCCCACTGCAAAAGGGTGGGAACTCAAATGAACTCTTAAACTGCCACCTCATAGCCCTACATCCCCCTTAGCAAAAATTATGGAGAGATGTATTCACCGTCAGCTACTTGATCATCTCCTCCAAAACCACCTGCTAGTTGACTGCCGGCATGGTTCTAGGCCTTTCCATAGCACTACAACTGCTCTACTATTCTTTTCTGACTGCATTAATAAAAATCGTAACAGCTTACTGTCCTCAGCCATCTTTATTGACCTCTCAAAAGCATTTGATATGGTTAATCATCAATTACTGTTAAACTCACTCAAATCACTTTCACTAGATACCCAGACAGTTAATTGGTTCAAGTCCTAACTAGAAAACAGACAACAAGCAGTCCTCTGGGAAAATAAACTATCAACTCTTCTCCCTATAACTCTTGGAGTCCCACAAGGCTCTATTCTGGGACCCCTCCTCTTCACTATTTTCATAAATGATCTGAAAATCTCCCTTCCACAAACCACCTGCATACAATATGTAGACGACTCGACATTAATATGTTCAGCCTCCTCGCCTGCTGGACTTCATTCGAGTAGCCAAGCAGTATTTACCTTAGTTGAAAACTGGTTCCATCAACGCCTTAACCCCAAACAAACTAAACTGGTACTATTCTCTCCCACTCAGAAGTCTCCTGCTATCAACTTCACAATTACATCTAATAATGGTATTGTAATAACTCCGGACACAACCACCAAACTTTTAATTGTAACAATTGATCATAATATAAACTTCGACACACATATCAACCTAACCATTAAATCAGTTAATAAAAAACTTGGTTTCCTCTACAGACTTAAACCCTATCTCACACCATCTCACACTTCTAGCTAGGACTGCTATTACCCTAACTAACTTAATCTCCACCCTTCCCTATGCATCCCCAATCTATACCAACTTATCCAAAAATAATCTTCATAAGTTGGAAACAGCCTATAATAACATAGCTAGATTTGCCACTGGTTCCCCTTTACGAACCCACCACTGCCAAAATCATAAATTGCTAGGATGGCTGAAATTGCAAAGCCAAATTATTTTCCAGCAACTTACTACTATACACAAGATCTTACACCATCCCACAGATACACTCATACTCTCTACCCTTATCTGCCCATATAAAAATCTAACAACCCTTCAATCAGTTTATAAGGTACTAGTAGCTACCCTAAAGTCCAACAACAAATCTGGAGATAGCTTGTTCTCAAACTCTATTGGTAACTCTTGCAACACTCTTCCAACTGAACTAACAGCCCTTTCTTCTACCCCACTTTTCAAGAAGCAGTTAAGAATCTCCCTTAAAGCCCAATGGCTTTGCCCATGCACAAATCCTGACTGACACTTTCTCCCCTAGCAAGGCCATTCTTTACTATCTATCTTTAACATGCTATTTCAGGTGGTCTGATATTCTCTATTAATTCCTACTGTAGTAGCTCAGCTCCTAAGGTTTGGTAAAAACTCTGTACCCATGAACCACCACATAGGCGGTAGTCTACTTAACACCGAAAGTGTGATAAGAGACCGTGGGACACAGGTGGACAGTAGTCTCGCCTTTGATAATCACATTGCCACAGTAGTCAGGAAATCCTTCTTTGTGGCACACCTCATCACAAAAGATTTCTCATCCAGAAAAAAAGAGGTCATTGTTCCCCTCTACTCATCACTCATTAGACCCATTATAGAGTACAACGCCTCTTTTGGTATGTATCTCACAAAACATCTACAACAACTGGAAAGGCCGCAAAAAAAAATCTCACAAAGAGCATTACTGGCCTCAAACAGATGCCTTACACAGACCGTCTCAAAAAACTCCAACTTTACTCCATCGCATATCGCCTACTCAGAGGCGATCTCTGCCTAACATACAAAGCTATGTCAAATCCAGAGCCATTGGACATGCTCCACTTAAAGAAATCCCAATCCCTCCGAGCTACATGCTCTAGGGGCCTAAACCTTGTCACCACAATTAACAGAACATGCTGGAGGGATAGATTCCTGTCCCAGAGACTTCCCATACTCTGGAACAAACTACCTATCTATGTCAAACAAAGCTCTTCATTAACACTATTCAAGAAAAATCTTGATGATTGGATGGGTAATAGGAAATTCACCCCAGGGATCACTTCTGTGGTTCTGCTTGACAGGGGCACAGGAAAATAATTTTCTTGGGTGGTGAAAGCCAGGGTACCTTTTTGGCTAGGCTTGTATAGGCCCTAGGGCCAATAGCCTAGTACCTACTTATGAGCCTATGAACCTATAAACTTTATAAACAATGTCACCCTAAAAAAAAATGTTTTATTAATCCTTTTACTCAAAATGTTTAACTTATTTAGTCGGGTCTGTTGGTATGTTACTGTAACAGTACTATATAAATGTTCCTGTATTTGAAATGTTTTACCTGTCTGACATTATCTGTATTGTATATGGTCAAGAGTTCTGTCTTGTAAATTGTCTTAATGTGGAGCTTTTCTCCCTGGGCCTCTGCTGAAAATGGACATACATCCAGTCAGACTATTCCGGTCAACAAATGTAAAATAAAATAAAATAAATAATAACTATTATATTATACCAAAAGGTATTTTGTACAGCTGGGTACTCGTCTAGCTGATTAGTATCAAGAAAAAATGGTGTGATAATACATGCTGAACCATTGTTTATCACTTTGCATTAGCACATTTGAACTTTTATGCTTAAACCATTAAAAATGGAAGTCAAATACTTATTTAATGGCAAAAATTCAGAAATATACAAAAAAAGGTTTGATAATACATGCTGAACCATTATCCATTACTTTGCATTTGTTTTTCAAATTTAAACTTTTGTCCATAAGCCATTAAAATGGAGATCAAATAATTATTTAATGGCAGAAATCAATTTCAGAAATTACAATTATCCCAATTTTAATATAATCTGCATTCTTTATAACCCAGTATTAGGACTAAGTTAGAGAACTAGTAAAAACAATGTTAGACATAACAGAGCCAATTATAGATCCCTGATGTTTACCAGAGTGAACAGGTCTCCACTTAGAGGTATACCCATAAAGGCAAACTCCTTGCATTCTCTCATTAGCCATGAATCAGTCAACCCGATCACAAATGCATTAATGTTATTATCAATAAAAAATATAATTGATGACTTTGTGGGGTAAACTGTCAAAGGCCTTCACAAAATCTAAAAATACAACAGTAGTGTTAAGATCCAAGGCCAAGATCATTGATTCATCAATCTAAACTTGGAATGATAAGGTTTTCAAAAACTATACTGTGCTGTAACAGTGACAATACAATAAAGTTTGTTGTTTTCTTACAGAGTAAATGAATATCTCTGAAAACATTTATGGAAAATTAAAGTTAGGCAGATTAGTTTAAAAACTCCCATTCTTGTCCCCAGACTCAAACCCAGGTATTTGTAAACTTACTGTGCCAGTGAATATAAGTACACTGTTCTGCAGCATATCTGGTGCACTGCTGTGGACTACCCCAACTCATGAACATGGATTACGACAGTCTGTGGTAGTGTGCCAAAGATACTCAGAGTTCTTAAATAGTACACAGGAGGACTGATATGCTTTTATGTATCAGATACTCCTGTCAATGGGATGTCTGGAAGTCCCACAGCCTGACATAGGTCCCCATAGCGCAGCAGCTTAGGAATTACAATATGCCTTACCAGGCGGCTATGTTTAGCTACTTGGTAAGGTTTACTGTAAAACCTTATGCTGCCTTACCATGGTACACTGAGGTCTATTGTCCTGATTGCCAATAATTTATAAGGAATTTACAGTCAGTCAGCATGGGAGAAGGCAAGAGTTAATTTCCATATTGTGGTAATGAAGGGATCTGGTGCCCACTGAACTGGTAGGAATTTGTAAGCGTCACTTGCAGGATACTCTGTTGTCAGTAGAGGTTTCCATACTGTATAGCAGAGGTGTTTTATTTTTTTCACTGTGTAAATATATTGTTCATCTACACCTTAAGCACCCGGAGAGTGGTGTACTCTCAGATACAGTGCCAGATATAGTACTTAATGGAATTGTTGTAGGTTGTCCCATTTGGAAAATCCATTAATCTTCTGCCATTCCTTTTGATGACTGGCAGACAGTCGAAGAAGGGGTCATTTGCATATGTTATCTGTGCCAGGACTACAATGCCTACACTATCAACACATATAAATTCACTTAATTATTCCTATACAGCTTTGTGGGGACTGTTCGGTACTCAAAGCTTTATAATCAACTCCCTTCTGTGAGAAAGATACAGTACGTGGGTAAACCATTTTAAACTTGGTACCATGTTGAACCAACAGTTATATTTTGGGCTCCATGTAAATTCTCTCAGCTTGTACTTCTTTTGCAAGATCAGCAGATATTTCTACATTGTAGCCAAAGCATTCAAATTATTTCTATTTTAGCTGCTAATAAAAAATGAAAAGAATCTGCTGCACTCGATATGTTTAGATACTCAAGTCAACGTGACTAATCTTAAGAAGTTTCAGAGTGCAGCGCCCTACGGATTGTATCAGTAATGTAGTGGTAAAGCTTTTGCAGGTCCAGCAACTAAGCTAAAATGTTCTTTACAGCCCCATCAGGTGTGTCATTTAGCTAGTATTCTTCCAAATCCCTCCAGATCTTGCTAAGTTAACTGGGTGTCACTGAAAGTAACATTCCTCTCAGACATAATCATGACCTGATGTTCTCGACTGCAAAAAACTTTCACCACTTATTACTACATTGTCCTTCCCCACCATCTGCACACTTACCCGATGTTTTCCTTGGATGCAATAAGATAATATCTTGTTATTGTTGTTTTTATACTCTATTGAGAGCAAAGGAGACCTTGCGGAATCAAACATTTCTTTCTTTTCTGAACTTCAAAAATTGATGATTTTGTTTTTTAAAATCTTTGAAAATATGGATATGCTGTAGTCCATAAGGCAAATATTCCCTCCAGTTCATGCCTTCTGCAGGGTAGAACAATGTAATTTTTAATGAGGACAATAGTGGTTGTTTTTTCAATGCCTCTGAACATTTACTAACTTTCACAGTTGCTACTAGCTATTGTTGTAGCTACATAGAATTTTTGTTAAAAAGTAGCACTGTAGTCCATGTTAAAATACTCAAAAGTATCTGAATGTATTTACTCACTGTATTGATGCTCCATTAATGAGTATTGTATTTCAGATTTACATGGAAACTACCTGCTATGTTATGCTGAGCGGAGCTGCACACCAACATGGCCACTCACATCAGTGCCATCTTGTTGACAGCCATGAACAACTTACTTTTGATTTTGAAGTCTAGTACAATGTCTGGCACAATCATTATAACTAGGACTTTTACTAATAGCAAACAATAAATATTGCACTGATGGCTTTCCTCCAGGCAGTTTCACTCTGTCAGTATTTGCGTTTACACAGTCTGTCTGTCTAGCTTTCATTTCATCATCAACTGTATCTGCATACCCTTTAATTTAGCACCAAGTGCCTTGTGATACGGAGTGATGTGTTGTTGAAGTTGTGATGAAAGACATCCACAGATCTCCATTTGTCAACACCAGGTACTAGTCAGTGATAACAGTGGATCAGTTTTATTTGACAAGATTTCTATAAAATGATATGCTGCTGTGTGTCATTATATATGAGGAAATCCACTAGTCTGGCCAGAGCAATTTTCATGACCTTTTCTGAGTTGAAAGGGAGAATAACAGAATGGTAATCACTTCACACCTTCCTTCCTTTAATTCATAGAAATTACGCCAGCCACCTTTGCAGCCCATGTTAGCTCTATTGCTTCAGATCAGAGACTGATTTTTTTTAATTTACGGTTAGTCTATCACTGTGGTGTGTTGTCTGAAAACACAGACGAGTCACTCATCTGAATCATGTGCATTGACTAAGAACAGCACCTCGAGATATGTCCCTAGCAGGTCTTTTTTTTTTCTTCGTCCATATTTAAACCTATAGCATGTTAAAATCTCAGCATTTATTGAAGTAAGTCATCCGTAAATAAAGATTTAAAACATTTACATAGCATTTCCATTTGAACATGAACATTCTCTCTTCTCTCTTCCTTTCTACAGAACCGTTTTTTAAAATTATAATCTCACTTTGTTCACTGCAGTTTTTGATGTATTCTGTATGTCCATCCTACACCTGTTCTAGGACACTTTGAGTTTCTGAGTACTATTTGCTGCTTGCATTTAGTTTACAGAAATGCATTTCTTTTCCATTCTACATTTAAAATTGTGCCACATACCTTTTTTGTTTTTATCTGTCCTTCTCTACTTTTCATTACCACCCACGTATTTAATGCCTGACTTTGTTGTTTTGTCCTGCCTTGTAACTTATCTATAGATATTTCTTAACCTCACTCACATCCTTGCTATCTTCCTGAACTAACTTTCCATCTATGTTTCTGGATAATAATTCTTACATAATTCTTACCGCTCTTGAAAATTTTCTGCACCAGTACATCATACACACAATCATACACCTAAAAATAAACATAATATGAAAGCTATCTCCATACCTGCCATCACTTGCATAAACTCCATACACCACCTCACTTACCTCTGTCTATATTCTGAACTGCTGACATTTTGATACTGTGGTTGACAGTGTTGACATTCTAAACTATCAACATTTTTAACTGCACCATCATTAGTAGAGCTGGTGATTTGGATTCACAAAATCTTCTTCAGCTATGTGGCTAAGAGGATTAAGGAGCTCTTAACAAGCTGTTTCCTGTGGTCCAGACACACACACACACACACACACACACACACACACACACACACACACACACACACACACACACACAGCATCTGCTTTGTGTTTTAATTACCACTGAGACCTTTTGTTACTCTAATGCTCCTAATTATGAGTAGAAAATGTTTGTTTTTCAAATGGAACAAAATGTCGGTAAGCTTGAAGACTGCAATGGATAAATAAGTACGTTCACATGCCATGAGGATAATTTTGGCAGAAGAATCTTGTATGATATATTAAAATAGCAGACACTGTCCGCCTTTGAAAAGATAAAATGAGGACAAAATTATACATCGTTCAGATTCTGTGTAAATAAATGAAGCTGCACATCTCCCTGTGATGTACACAGCTTTTTCAGTAAGATAGAAGCTTGCACTAGGATTGTACGAAGGGTAAAGATACAATTTCAAGTATCAAAGTTCTAAAGAATAAAAATATTCCAAACCGTTAAAGGACAATGCACAGCCACAGCTTTTCCCACACATAAAGTTGGGCGATTGTTATCATGAATTTGGTCTAACCATTGCAGACTAATTAACTGTATTCTATCTAGATATGATTCGTAGAAAATTAACAGTATAAAGTTTATCAATTCATATGCTTTGTTGGCAGTTCTGCAAGCTACCGAACTACATGAGACTTGAAAACAGTGTTTAATTTGCATGCATTTATCTAGTTGAACAAGAGTTTTGCTACTTTTAAGATGTTCACATTCCTCTTTTTCAGAGCAGGCTGCATTTCTTGAATGTAAAATGTGAATTACAAACCCATCATTTTTCCTCATAGTTTCTGTTATGAACTATTCTTCTTTAAGTATTTCACTTCATAAGAATAACAAATTAAATCATATGTATTTAAGCACCCTCGGGCATACCTGACATTTCCTAAGAGATTTTTAGAATTAAAATTTGAGCATTTAGCTTTATTAGTGACTAAGAATATTTAATATCTTTTTTTTTTAGATTGAGAACATTACATTGGTGTTGAAATGTGAACAGATGGTAGGTCTTGCATAGTGACTACACCGCTATTGAGTACATATTACTGAGTAGATGTAACATTTTAAACCTGATATTTTTGTTCAGACAGAAACCTTGTACTTACATTAAGGGGTCTACCTTATACCTTCATTAAAATGTTGATAAATATTTTTATGCTAACATTTTAAGACATATTTGTTTTACTGATATTTTGAGTCAACATTTACGTTAATTTATGCATTAAAGAAAAAGGGCATCTGGATATTACCTTCCATCACTTTTGTTTGCTAACCTGTATATCATTAATTAACATTTATTAATGTTCTGCATCAGCTAAGCATAATTATAGCACGAGCTGTGATTTTGCATATTTAAACAGCTTACTTCAGTTATACAGAGAATCCAGATAAAATATTCAAAATATATTTAATTCCATTATGGACCTTTTAGACAGTGAGTATATAATGCCTGTGGCATTAGTCTTTTTCTTATGAATGTGTATAGAGCACTGCTGTTTTGAAAAGTTTTTCCTCTGGGGATTCCATGGGACTATTTACTGTACTTTTCTTTAACATGTTGGGTTCAAGACTTCTTCAGTAAGCCATTCAACAAACTTGCATTAATCTAAGTGAAACATGACTGGAATGTATGTCAGAAGTGGACAATTTATGTTAAATAAAAAGATGCCTCATTAAACAGCAGCATAAAAATGTAGATTTTATTAAATTGTAATGCAAAAGTAATTTAAAAAATCCTCAAAGAGCACCAATAGAGCAAAGTGTTTAAAAAGATATAATGTGGTGAATGAAAACGTTTCTTCTTCTAGAAACGGAAAACAAGAAAACAGACAGTTCCATCATGTTCCATAATTTATATGTCATTTATATTATTGCCACATAAAATTGTCCCCTTGGCGTACCAGCAATCTAACGTAACCGTGCTTAGATTAACTTTGAGAACATTTTCGTTTTCTGTTTATTCTCCTAGTTACAAAAGCAGGTAGTTGCATAAAGAAGATCAAACATTACACCACCTTTGCAGAAAAAATATGAAACCAGTACAACAGTAAGTTGGGATTTTGTAGACCTGAAGGATTGTAGTGCCATAATGCCATTATATATGGCACTTTTTCTGTTTTGAAATGACAGATGTGAAACAAAAGCCATTCTGAATGGGTTTAGTTTTAGGTATCAGTAAGCAAAGTGTCTTCCATTTCAGGAGTTTATCAGCTTTCCCATTACATGCAGCTTCACTTTTGCAAACTATGTTTAGGATTACTACAAAAAATTTATTCATCACCACATGTCCACTTAGCTTGGACTCACATCACAGAATAATAGGTATCACGTTTTTTCTCAGTCACAGTTTAAATTATTTCATTTGTCTGCTTTTTGTACCCTACATTGAATGCTTCTGTTATTGTCTTTCCATAGTCCAGTCAGTGCAATATTCAATTCAAAGTGCTGTGGTGTCACTGATTGGTCTAATAGATCTTTTCCTGCATTTTATTTACAGCAAAAATGAAGTGTAAAGATACCGCCAATTAAAAAAATATAATAATAAAAAAAAAAAATAAGTTGAGCATATACTAAGTTATAGATTGCATGTGTGTGTGTGTGTGCTTGTATGTGTATGTATGGTACACAAAACAACATAGGAATAAATCAAATTCCATACTTATCTCTGTAGAAAATAAAACAGTTATTCATTATTCACTATATATATATATATATATATATATATATATATATATATATATATATATATATATATATATATATATATATATATATATATATATATATATATATATATATATATATATATATATATATATATTTATTTCTCCCATTGGTTGCTTCATATCCTACCATATCCTTTCCTTTACACATTTGTCATATAAATAATTTCTTCGCTACAATAATTTATATTATGTAATATGACCAATAACTATCCCTCTATACATTCAGTAAACTGACTATATAATTGTTTCCCTATGGATCTTATCCCATTTGTGCTTTCTTGCTGTATAGTTCACATACTATAATTTATGCATTATGTCATTAATTCATTTTTCAATATCCTCTTTATCCTATACTGGCTCACAGGAGTTTGTCCCAATATTCATTGTGTGTAAGCAGATACGCAGTCCTGAAAATGTCATCAGTCCATTGAACGAAAGACATGCTCACTCCGAAATTTACTGCGCTTCAGAAGATTGACACTTTATCTGAAACCTGCTGTTAGATGCAAGGAAGAAACTGAAGCAACGAGAGAATCATTATGCAGACACTGGTAGGGTTAGCAGACCCACCAAAGGTGGTCCCTAATCACAGCCAGGAAGTTAACTGGAGATCCAGTAGCTGTGAGCTTCAGCAACACTGTACTGCCCTCAGACCTATTAATTATTTGTAAGTTTCTTTCCCCAAGCCTGTCATCTGAAGTCCCCCAGTATGTTTTCACATCATCTATCTTCTTCTACAGACTTTTCATAGACTTATCCAATGCTATACATTCCTAGAGCAAACCTACTCCTTCACATTTCTTAAATTTCATCAGATGTTTGGCAGACAATAGTTTTAAGAGTCCAAAAAAGAATATTTAAACCACATATTATTTTATATTGACAAAAGCATTTGCATAGGTTCCACCAAACTCTTTCAATTTATTCCAAATTCTTACCAGTGGTATTGGGTTGGCTAATTCCATCATGCTTCTCAATGTAAAATATAAACATGCTAGTGGGCACCATATATCAGGAAATGAATACTTTAATAATAAGATTTAGTGCTTTCATTTGTTCTGTGTTTCTTTTATTTTATTTTTATGCCAGCTTAGTGTTTATATCAATGTGAAATATAGTAATACTTTTCCTAAAAATAATAATAGTGGTATAAAACCTAAGCTGTATTACCTTCTGATTGCAAAGTGCCAAGAAAAAGATAATTTAGTTCAATAAAAGACTAACCTTGTAAAAGAAAGTCCAAATAGAGGTTGTTGCAATGTTAAAATTGGATATAAACTTCAACAATTTATACCTGTCTTATTTATGAATAAAGACTTACCCTGATTAGTGTATCTTAAACTGTTATGAACAGGATGTAAGAATCTCAAAATGTAATCTGGTTGACAATATTTGGGATATAAAAATGATGGAATTTTATTTGTTTTGAAAATGAAGAATTTGATGAGTCAAGTTATGGAGTAATGTTTAAACAATAATTCACCCATGGTCTGGCTCCTTTTTCTCTGAGGGACAGAAGCAGTCATTAAACCATCAACTATAAAGCAAATATAAATTAAATTTGGGGGTCACATTTGGACTGCACAGCTTGGCTTTTAAAGGCCCTAGTTATTGTTAGTTTAGTATAAACTTATGAATCTATTAAGGTGCAGAATGTGCAAGGAATAAAAGACTATCTTATAAAATGAATAGGGATGTTTAATAACACTCATATCAAGTCCATATCAAAGACAGAGAAAAATGCTCTTGGTGACACCTTTTTGTCTGTAATTGTCATGGAGCAGAATTACAAAGGACACACACCGACAACAGGAAGAAAATAATCCAGTGGCTACCAGTAGCCCAAAGTCCCTTTTCAGTCCAGAACTCTCCATTCTGGGACAATTTGAACTATTGCACAATATGCCAATAAAGGGGGAAATAGAAGAAATATTGTTATAGCTATTGTTGCATTTCTTTGTTTGCTGGAAACTTGAATAATTAAATAATTTGTATACTATCCTGGCTCATTTATGTTTTAGGGCATTATTTAAAATGATTGCAAATATAGTAAACCACAATGTTTTTGAGATCATATTGTGTAACCAAGAGCTATTTTTATATCCTAAAGTCTTAATTTCTCGTTTGTACTATATCATCCTCTATTTATATGCTTGCCAGACATTATTTGAAAAGATCATAAAAGTCATAACACATAGCATATTTTAATCACTTTTTACAGCTGAAAAAATATAAAACATGCTAAGCTATTATTTTTATGTTAATACGTTTTGGCTTCTGAGGCATATTACAGAGTTTTGACCTGAAGTTATAGTTATGACACAGAGTTTGGCTAGATCATAGGGAGCTTTTGAAAATTTTATGTTACTTAGCATTAAAATATATTTAGTAATAATAATTATTAGGAGTACCATGAGGGAAATTCAAATTAAAGGACATTTTGGGGACTTCTGGCCTCTGAATATCTTTGATCAACTGTAATGGACAGTTGTTATTAATCATGGTGTCTCCGTTTTGGAATGTTTTCTTTACATTGAGAGGATTCGAAAGGAAATGAAGGTTTGTCAAATGATTTTTACACCAAGAAAGTTGATGTTCTACCTGGTTAGAAATTTTATAAAAAAATACTTTATATTTTTAGCCAAACATGGTGAAATCTCTAAAATCACACAAACAAATAATATACTTCACAAATTTAGTATGGATTAGTAGGGAGACAGTAAGCAGATTTTTTTTTTTATTTTATCTGGTATTTAGGTGGCTACTTTACTTTCCTCAGAGTTGAGGTAGTTTGAGTGTTATAATGTTTTTTTTAAAAAGTGCTGCAAATTTTCTGAAAAATTACAGGCATTTTGTGCTTCTGATTTATTCATACTGAAATGCTTTGATTATGTAATTATAACATAACTGTTATAATGATAATATTGGACATTTTAGACCATAGGCACTTGCAGTATGGGTTTCAGAAAGAAAGACTCACAGGAACCCCCTAATGGTATTGCCACTTATACTTGATAAATATATAACTGTTGGGAGTAGTAGATTTCATCCATGGTTTATAGGTATATTTGAGGCTTTTGAGAATGTCAATAGGCATATTATGGAAATTCATACATTTTTTTCATATCACAAAAGTATAATACTGTCACATGCCTGCATCAAAATATGCGATTAAAGATTAAAATAAGTAACGACAGTTTGGCAAGAAGGAGGGTTAGCAAACAAAAGTACTTCAGTCAAATTTGGGTCCTAGTTTTGTCTTGCATGTATCTGAAGTGAATTGTTATTATACTAAATCAGTACATATTACGCCCCCCCAAATATAAACAGTATTGTAGGAGTGGAGTATTAAGATGTTTTAATTATACTGCTGTTACTTTATCAGCTTTAGGACAAATAATGCTACTCCTGCGGAGGATAACAAGGACATACAGCTGTAAATAATGGGGGAATAGCAACATCAAAACATGTTTGGAAAAGGACAAAAAGGAAGTTGAATGAAAGAAACATTTACAGATTATTCCTTTCATATGGGATTGAGATACTTATGAGGCACCTGGTATATAGTTAGAGGCTGGGCCATACCAATAGACTTCTCTATGTTCAAGGTGATTTTGTTGCATGTCAGTTTTGCTGTTGAAATGTCAATGCATTTAGATAATTCAGGAGGCTTCCATTAAACTTCTGTGTATGTCTGGGAGTAATACAGGTGGTTTTCCAAAAACTATCCTTTGAACTGTCCAGCTAATGGTATCACCCACTTTGCGCTCAGACTTATTTGTGACTTTGGAATATATTGATGGCTTATGAACAGGAGGTTGTTTGTAGCTATGGATGACTTGTTCTAATAAAGTGTATTCCTTTTACACTAATATGTGGTATTCTCTGAACTTGTTGCCTTGTTGGTTTTGGTGACTGGAAAGTCCTGAGAATACCTGATGGAACCACTTGGTCAGGTACATACTTAGCACATTATTTTATTTTTTAATTAATGTAATATTTACATTTAATATATATATATATATATATATATATATATATATATATATATATATATATATATATATACACACACACACACACACACACACACACACACACACACACATATATATATATTTATTTTATTTAAACCTTTTTGCTGCTATTTTATATTGCCATCCATATATCCCATGTCCATCTTAAGAGAACAGTACTCCAAGTGAATTATTTTACAGAATAAATAATACTTATTTTTATTCATTGTAATGTATTTTATATTTCACTTTAATTTATAGTGCTTAGGAAAGTTAAAG
>NC_056748.1:1075536308-1075538808 GCF_019279795.1 Protopterus annectens
GAATTGCAGTACGTTGGCTTTCTAAAAATTCTTGAGACAAACGATCCTTTTTGTAAATCTTTCTCGAGTTTCACGTCAAGAAAGTCTATTCCTGTTACCGCAAAACTGTAAGTGAATTTCAAAAATTCTGTGGTAGTATTAATTTTTGACACAAAATTACCAGCTACAATTGCATCACCCTCAAATAAAATAAAAATATCATCTAGATATCTCGTGTAATATTTGATAGGTCTTACCAAGTCACTTGAAACAAAGAGGAAGTGTTTCTCCCAATAACTCATAAAAAAGTTCGCCACCACTGCTCCACATGGGGAGCCCATAGCGACGCCTTTTTTTTGTAAAAAAAATTTTTGGTCAAACATAAAGTAGTTTAAGGACAACACTATGTCTAACACTCCAATTATTACATCAATTTCGTTATTGGGGGCCCCTATTTCCAATAATAACAAAGACAACCATTCAAGTGCTTCATTATGGGGGATGGAGGTATATAAGTCAACCACATCAACAGTGAGGAAATTCAACTCACTGTTGAAGGGTTGATTACTAATTTCCTCTAAAAAAGACCAAGAGTCCTTGCAAATCAATGGAAAGTGCCCCATATATTTAGATAACATTTTATCAACTAGTTTAGCTGAGAAATAAGTAATGGAGGACCTACCATCTATCAAAGCTCTCATTGGGGGGTTCAGCAAGTCTTTATGTATCTTTGGAATGCCGAACATTACAGGTATTTTTGGTAATGTTCTATCTATAAAATTATATATATCGTGATCTATTTTATTTTCAAGAAACAAATCACGATAATATCCCCTTATTCTATTATATGCACAATGAACTTCATTAAGGGATGCTTCGGCATATGCAACTGATTCCAAAATATTAAACATCTTTTCTTTATAAGTACCGTCATCAAGTACCACAAGGCCTCCCCCCTTGTCTGGTTTAAGCAATCTTATAGACTTGTTACGAAGATTGCGCAGCATTTCTGTTTGAGCTCTAGTAATATTAGACTCGAATTTGAACCTTGTCTTAAAATTGTTAGCAAATAAATATCTCAAGTCAACCTCACATGCTTGTTCAAAAACCAGTAGTGCAGGATGAAGAGGTGGATTAAACACACTAGGGGGTTTCAGAGGTGACAAAATACCGGAATTAGAAATTTCTTCGTTAAAAAATAATTTCAAATTCAACTTTCTAATAAAACATTTCAAATTAATTAACTCTGTAGATACATCACCAGACCTGCTAGGGACAAAGGTGTATCCATATGCTAACAACTCAATCAATTCTTTTTCAAATTTACAGTCCGTAAAATTGTAAATTTTAAAGTCTCCAGTTGGATTTGTCAATATGTCAAAAACTCTTGTCCCAGTACATGGACCCCCCTCAGTGTCCTCCATTTGGTTTCTCGTTGGTAACTCTTCAGTCAGAGTTAACACAGGGGAACTATAATGTTCCAGTTCTATCTCCTGTTGGGACGTTGTCGTGGGTTCCGTTGTTCTAAAAAATTATTATTGTTGTTATGCCAGTTAGTGTTACTTCTTTTGTTGTTTGCATAATAATTCTTTATTCTGTTACTACGTCTTGGACCAGTAACAGAAGTATACTCCCCCTGATCAGGTACATCATCATTAATATTTGCCTCTGCTGAATTGTTTACATCCAATTCATTGCTGGAGTCTAGCCCAGCCGTTGCTAGACCCTCTCGTTCTAAAAAGTGGAGTTTAGGGTAGGCCGTATCAGATTGATAAGCCTGCCTATCTCTAGCAAGCTTTTTAACCTTATTTTGTTTGAGTTTAACAAGCATTGCTTCTATACTTGTTAAAGTCCGTTCATAATCAATCTTGAACGCTGGAAAGTTCAAGTCGTCTTTTAGTTGTTTGTCAAGCACCTCTATATCCAAAAGTAGTTGACCCACTTGTTGTTCATAGTGCTTAATAATAAGGTTAAGTAATTGAATACCTTGTGTTTGAAATAATTCTTTCAGATCGTTAAAAAACGAAACTGAATTAATTAACCCTGAAGGTGCAAAAGAATTACGTAGGCCCTTTGGTATAAGGCCCTCTTGTATACATTGTTTAAAATAGGCTGATTCTAATTGCAGCTTCTTTAGTTTTAATACATAACCATCAAAAAGCTTTAATTTATCCGATAAAGTGATGGTAATCCCACCATTCGTGGGACTAACATTATTAGAACCAGAGTTAGTAAAAGTAAATGCCGCTGTATCAGACATCCAATTCACTATGTTGAATGAAGCACTTACTTGATTTGGAGCTCCTGAAACAACAGGTACTCCATATGTTTGTAAAACAGTGTCACCAGCACGACCATTAGACCTCAAGGCGTTTTGACCCAAAGGAACAGCTGGTAATGCATTACCAAAAGCGCCCACAAAAGAATTAGTACTGCCGTTGTTTGCTTCCCTAAACGAAGCCGGAGGCGCTTGTGCCGCTGGAATGGAATCACTCCTATAATTCGTGACTCCATTAGAACA